>NC_048573.1:20011987-20156987 GCF_013265735.2 Oncorhynchus mykiss
AATCAACAATAACCAAACAGATGAGATAGATCTCATCGATGGTGCTCTGCTCTGTGTTTTTGCGGAGCTGGAGCAGCATTTAACTACAGCGACCAGACCAGGGGAATCTTGGCTCTGCATGGCACCTTGGTTAGGCCCTGTGGTCACTTGCTGCCCGCTGCTAAAAGTCGACACAGGAAACAGTAGGCAGCTGGATGACTGATGCAGAAATTACAGGTCTGCTCTGGACTGACGAGAACCTGGAGAAACCATCTGGCAAGAGGAGGGAGACAATGTTGCACGCTTCCGGGACATGAAATGATTTTGCTCTTGACGAGACTGACAACAGCTATTATTTGCCGAATTTTTTTATGATTAAGCAGTCATATATAGGCTAGGTAGTGCACATGTCATGTCTAAATAGTGTGTGTCATGAAATAATGCTGAAGATGGCCAATAGTAAACATGGGTCAATTTGTTAGGAGTGCTACTCAAGACTTAAAGACATCCTTCAGTGATTTAGGAACTTTTCCTGTTGAATATAAATACAGAATAATATAGTAAATGCGGTAAAGTACACACACTAAAGGGTAAAAAAAGAACGATGTTTTGAGCAAAATACAGTTTTTTAGACAAAACTGAAAATTCAAGGAGTTGGTCTGATGGGAATCTGTGATGTCATCGGCCTCCCCCTTGCTTGAGGAACAATAGAGGAGCAATAGAGAACAAAAGAGGAAATCCCCCCCCCCCCCCCGCCCCCCCACTTGTGCTATGTCATGACTTACCTGGACCACCTATTGAGGTGTGCCTTTTCTTAAGTAAATCAGGTGTTGAATTCGGTGAAAAGGAGACTGAAGTGACACTTTAAGAGTTGACTGGAGACTGGAGTGACACTTTAAGAGTTGATGTACAGCACCAGTCAAAAGTCTGGACACACCTACTCATTCAAGGGTTTTTCTTTATTCTTACTGTTTTTGTGGCCTTCTGAGTGGCGCAGTGGTCTAAGGCACTGCATCGCAGTGCCACTAGAGATCTTGGTTCGAGTCCGGCTCTGTCGCAGCTGGCCGCGACCGGGAGACCCGGCGCACAACTGGCCCAGCGTCGTCTGGGTTAAGGGAGGGTTTTGGCTGGCAGGGATGTTCTTGTCCCATCTCACTCCAGTGACGGGTGCAGTGCACGCTGACACGTTTGTCATGGTGTTTCCTCTGACACATTGGTGCTTCTGGGTTAAGCGGGCAGTGTGGCTTGGTTGGGTTGTGTTTTGGAGGACGTACTCTCCCGAGTCCGTATGGGAGTTGCAGCAACGAGACAAGACTGTAACTACTAATTGGATACAATGAAAAGGGGATAATACATATTTTTTTAAATGTTATTTTTTATTTGTACTATTTCCTACATTGTAAAAAAAAAAACTTGAATGAGTAGGTGTGTCCAAACCTTTGACTGGTACTGTATGTTCAGTTCAGAAGCATGATATGTCAAATGTCATCCCTAAATGGGCCAAATGATAAATGGCTTAAATTCCCAAGCCCCCCAGTGTTCAATGTTTGCTGTTTTTTCCCCCCAACATAACTGATCCTATAGTGAATACTTTCTGTGTATTTGTGTGAGTGAACGAGTGAGTGTGTGTGGGTGTGTGTAAAGTCCAGTTCAGATACAACAGCCAACATGAGACTAGACAAGATAAATATAGCAAGTTTTTGAATTTTGTGTTGTACCACAGCTGATTAAAAGACAGGTCATTCAGATCAAGAAGACAATACATGCAGTTGAGGCCGTTTCCACAGTAACCGTGCCTCTTTACAATGACTCGATAAAACTATGAAACAAATTGGAGACTTTTTGTACTAAGGTATTGTAGCAAACAAGTGTCATCAGATACATGCACCAAAAACATGGTACACTTTGTTGCTTGTCAGATAAATATCAGCAAGCTAGGCTAGCTATGTGCAGCAAAATAGCTAGCTAGCTCTCTGCTTGGTTAGCTAGCTAGCTGCTTTGCTGAACACAGGACATTAGCGCACTGCTCTCGGATTGGCTAAATGGATCCTTCCATTCTCAAGACTTTAGCTAAAGGTTTGACATGTTGAATCTTGGAAACTACAGCCGATGACATGAGACATCCTAAAACTAGGCAGTTAGGATCAAACCAAATCAGATCTAAAACTCTATAAGACCGTCACGTTGCGTATCGTCTAATGTAGTTGAAATGGGCTTATGGCCTGGAATCACTCCCTGCAGGCCTGATACTGGAGCTAAAACAAACCTCTGGAGAACAAAAAGGCCTGTCTTACCCCTCGCTCTTCCTCTTTTCCCCTCTCTCCCCCCTCTTATCCACCTATCCCCCAGTTTTCAAGATAGATTTGTATATATTGTATTTATTTGAACGGTGGCCATGGCTGTTGCTCTTGCCTGTTTTTCCTGACAGGGCCGTTACAGTTAATTTGGGTCATAGAACAGCCAAAGGCCTCTCTCTATTTCTCTCTTTTGCTCCATCTTTCACCCTCTCTCTCCATCCCCATTCCCTCTCTCTCTCTCTCTCTCTCTCTCTCTCTCTCCCTCAGCTGTCTTCTGTCTCTCTCTCCTTCTGTGTGCTTCTCTTTCTATCGTCCCCTTCTGTGTGCCTCTTTCTTTCCCTCCATTGAGCTCTTTCTCTCTCCCTCCATCTATCTCTTGCCCTCTCCTCCCTCTTACCCCGTTCTCTCGTACTGTATTCTATGCTTCTGTCTTGCTGTACTCCAGCTGGCACAGAAAGTAGTGAGAACAGACAGAGAGGAAAGTAGACTACACTTAACTGAGAACATGTAAAAATGACAGATATCAGAACAGAGCAGGAGAGGAGAAATGAAATCCTTCTCCATCTGTTAGAGCCGGTTGAGTATTCAGGTGGTGGATAAACAACTGCAAATTAATACATTATGGTCGCCACGACACACATCACAGCTGCTTGGAACAAAAAAAACAACAACATCCCTCTGAATTGTTTTCTTCTGTCGTATTAACTCATATTCTTTCTTCCTTCCCTCTGCAAGGGGGAACTGGGAAAGGGAAGAGTGGAAATGGAAAGAAAGTGGCTTCTCAGTTTGAGAGTAAGTGACTTGGCAGATCCTCATCAAAGGCTGCATCCGAAATAGCACCCTATTCCCTATGGGCCCTGGTCAAACTTAGTGCACTATATAAGGTTTAGGGTGCCATTTCAAACGCACCCACAGTGTTATAATGTAGCATCTGTTGAAGTGGTTTTGATTGGACACCAAATACGATTACAGTTATAAAATCTTAATTACTCCTTTCCCTCTCTTTCTTTCCGCTAGTAACCAAAGAGTCTGTTCAGAAAGGTAAGCTTTATGAACGTGGATCAAATCAAATCACATTTTATTTGTCACATGCACCAAATACCTTACAGTGGAATGCTTACTTACAAGCCCTTAACTAGCAATGCAGTTTTAAGAAAATAGCTTTTTTTGTAACAGACAAGAATAACAAATATTTAAAGATCAGCAGTAAATAACAATAGCTGGGCTATATATATAAATAACAATAGCTGGGCTATATATATAAATAACAATAGCTGGGCTATATATATAAATAACAATAGCTGGGCTATATATAACAATAGGGGGTACCTGTACAGAGTCAATGTGTGGGGGCACCGGTGTCGAGGTAATTGAGGTAATATGTACACGTAGGTAGAGTTATTAAATTGACTATGCATAAATAATAACAGAGAGTAGCAGCAGCATAGAAGGGGGGGGGGGGGGGCATGCAAATAGTCTGGGTAGCCATTTGATTAGATCTTCAGGAGTCTTATGACTTGGGGTTAGAAGCTGTTTAGAATCCTCTTGGACCTAGACTTGGCGCTCCGGTACCGCTTGCCTTGCGGTAGCAGAGAGAACAGTCTATGACTAGGGTGGCTGGAGTCTTTAACAATTTGTAGGCCCTTCCTCTGACACCGCCTGGTTTAGAGGTGCTGGATGGCAGGAGGCTTGGCCCCGGTGATGTACTGGGCCGTACACACTACCCTCTGTAGTGCCTTGCGGTCAGAGGCCGAGCAGTTGCCATACCAGGCAGTGATGCAACCCATCACGATGCTCTCGATGGTGCAGCTGCAAAACCTTTTGAGGATGACAATTATTATAGAAAAGGGTCTTCTGGGTTTCTGGAATTGGATTCGTAAGATCACTGCCCCCATGACAATGATACAAACTGTACAAAATTGACCCTACACACACAAACCTACAGTATAAATAAAGAGAAAATAATATACTGCTATATTTATGTCAATGGGTGCAATGGTTCCTCCCCCACAACATGTGTGTTTCAGTGGGAGCTGATGGCTTGATAAAAGGATGGACGGACTCGGAGCAGTTGAATATGAGCAAAGCTGTGAAGTACAACACAGACAGAGGCACCTTCACAGTGGAGAGAGCTGGAGTCTACTTCCTCTACTGTCAGGTGAGCCTCTGAGAGTTGTAGTCCTGTGCCACCCGTCATCCAAAACGACCCCTGTCAAACAACACAGGCTCAATCAAACCCTGATTGGTCTGCTCTTTTCTTCTACTTCTTCTTCTTATTCTCCACCTCTCTCTCTCCCTCCATCCCTCCCACAGGTGTTGTTCAATGAGAATCAGTCTCAGCTGGTGAAGTTGGAAGTGGCGGTGGTGAAGAGCGGCCAGCCGCTGCAGAAGCTGCAGTGCATGGAGGGCTATGGCACTACACCTGCATCCGGATCCCACCAGTTCCACTTTCTCAAACCCTGCCAGGTGTCTGGCCTGCTGCGGCTAGAGAAGGGGGCAGAGCTACAGGCCATCACAGGCGCCGGCTTCAGCCTCCACACCACGGGGAAGCACTACTTAAGCCTCTTCAAGGTCAACTGAGTTGCCGGAGAGGATGGAAATATTGGAAGGATGGAGGGGGTGGAAAAATGGTTGAAGGAAGCGGTTTGTCCTACTCCGACCTGTATTAATGAGACACACCAACGTGACATTCCTCATTTGTTTTATTGTGAAATCTGGACCAATGATCAGGGGCATTGGAATAACTATGGATCATGTTCGCTACAGACACTTTGTATCAGAGGAGGCTGGTGGGAGGAGCTGGCTCATTGTAGGGGCTGGAATGGAATAAATGGAACCGAGTCGAACGTGGTTTCCATATGTTTGATACCGCTCCATTTATTTCCTTCCAGCCATTACAATGAGCCTGTCCTCCTATAGCCCCCCCTCCCACCAGCCTCCTCTGCTCTGTATGATACTTCTTCAAAGACAGAAGCTGTAAGGAAGATTATAAAGGGATACTTATGCACTTCTAGACCCTCCTAGCGATTCTACCCCTGCTTTTTTAAGGAAAACCCATGGAACGTTGTCTGGATCAGTTGATGCTGCTCTTCTGGAGTGAAGCTCATCCTCCTGAGTCTTAGTTCACCGTGACTTCGCCTGAGCATAGCAGGGAACTGACCCATGATGCACCTCTCTGAGGCGCTAAGCTGGTGGACTACTGAATGAGAAGGATTCTGAGTAATGAGCTGGATGGATATGTTGAACTATGTTGATCCTTGTTATCTCAGCAGTTGGGTTGTACATGTCTTTCACACACAGGAACGTATACAACAACAAAAAAACTAGCCTATGATCTTACCAACGTCTCTCAGTCTAGAGACTCTTTATGACTATCCATCTCAATCTTTTAAACTGAGTCTCTTAACATTATAGGCCTATCATATATCATTTTAGATACAAATATTCAGTATGTTCTGTCGAATCACATTTCAATATGTTACATGATTGTCAGTTTCAGACTGCACATCGAAGAACTAGGGCCGGGATTCATTCCAAGATGCGCTATAGAGCAGCACTCTAAACAGCCGACAATGAGTCTTTTAAAGGCATTTTCCCCCAAATTCACGAAGATCGCATCCCCAGTAATCGCTGCGCATGTTGGCTCAAGAGAAAATGACCTTCAAAAGTCCATTACAGTGAGCTGTGCTATGAGACGCGTTGGATTGAATCCCGGCGTAGTTGTGTATATAAGGCTCAGCCTGTCGAGATGCAGTATATCATGGTGGAAATATAAATGATTTTGTATATCGTAATCACAATACTTGTACTCATTCCAAGCTCTCTTAGGTGCCATTTGCAGCAATATGTATTGAACACAGACAGTACAAACAGAGTATTTCTAGCAGGTGGTTTGGTTTAATGTTTTAACACTCCTACTCTGGTTTATAAGTAGTGTGTGGGTGACCACATTGGCTTCTCCTCAGCAATTTACACACATACACACACACACACACACAGACAAATACACCACAATGCAAAAGTCACATCATTCTAGTTTTCAGTTCAAAACAGTCCTAATTTCTCATCATTAGATGGAAAGTACCTCATTTGTAAAAAGAGGTCTATTTGTGAGTCAAACCCGTAGGTCAAGGTTGAAGAACCAGTGAGGGGATATTGTGTGTGCACGTGTTTGTGAAATTATGTGTGCAATGCTGGTTGTTGTTCTAAACTGACTTCCCAAAAGTCAAATAATTCTGGTTTCCAGCTCAAAAGAGCTGTAGTTTGTCATCATTAGAGCACAAGTGGAAAGTGTGTTATTGTGTTGTAAACATATTTCCTGTTTGATTTCCTAATCCTTCTCCGCTTCCCTTTTGCACCTCACATTTAGCCCGTTTTGCATCTAACATTTCCCTTTCAGAACCCAACACACACACACACACACACACACACACACACACACACACACACACACACACACACACACACACACACACACACACACACACACACACTTCCTGAATCCAACCAGAACCAAATAGCTGAACGCTTTTGAGGAATCAAATTCCTAACACTTCACTCCCCCAATTCCTATATTTTTAAATGTCAAAGTTTATTGCCAACTTAAAAAGCATTATTTAGCACAAAGAGGCCTGTCTGTGAGAAGTCCAAAAAAGTAGGTCAAGGTTGAAGAACCAGCAAGGGGATATAGTGTGTGTACGTGTCTGCGAAATGATGTGTGCAATGCTGGTTGTTGTTCTAAGCTCACTTCCCATAAAATGGTAAACCTTTTTAAACCCTTTTAATATCTCCTTGTGTTCGCTTTCAACTCTGGCCAGGGACGACTACTGCTCTATGATACAATATGACAAACAAAAAATAGACAATCTTCTTACTCCTCCGTTATTCTCCAGCGTCCCCCAATGACATCACTGTATTGCTAAATAGAATGTGTGGAACGCTGCACTATTCTGGTTCTTTAGTCATGACTCACATACTACTGTGTATTGAGTCGTCACCACCTGTGATTCATACTTCTGTAGCTCAAGGTCTGGAGTCAGTACAACAGTGCAGACAGACTGGGAGGACTTCCTGTGAGGGCTAGAGGAGGCGATTCAGCAGCCCGATGTGCCTGTGTGTTTTCCTGTGTTTGCTATTCAAGCATCCATCCACGAATCACATAATTTTGTTCAATTTAATTTGATTTTATTACAAACAAAACTCGAAATAAAAAGAGATGCATTTTATTATTGACATGTTTAACTGCCACTCATTGTTTATCGGTCGGCACCACCACAACGTACACAGTGACACGAAATATCGAGGAATTAAAAACAAAACACAAAATCTGAAAAAAGAACAAGAAAAGAGAGAGGAAGTGCCTGATTGGACCGTGTCCATTTTAGTTAAGGGGTTGCAAAACACTTCCTAGGAAACGTAATCAGTGAAATGTAGTTTATAGACTCTTCACTTGGAACACCTGTGTGGAGTATTCAGGGTTTTAAGGAAATACATGAACATCTTCTACTTTCATTATTTGAAATATGTCCAGGGAACTAACTAAAAGTGGTCTATTTCAACTAGCATGTAAAGAGTTTACATCTCCCGATTAATTCAGACTTAACTTCTTTACACTTATTTCAGCTATGTTATGTTTAAGGCTGTTTGTGGATACAGTATATAAAGTTGACTTGATTCTACTAACAGCCTCTGAGTTTCCAGAGAATAATGAATTGATGTACTTTAACTGATGTTAAGATAGTACACTGTTTCATTTTGTCTTAACGCATTTAGGGTTACATATGTAGTATATTATATAGGTTATTTGCAAGCCCCGAATCTAGAATGTAAGCAAGAAATGTTTTGTTGTTGTTGTGTTCTCTCAACCTCTTCGCTTTGCTTTATGCTCCGACTATAAGACGTCTGATATAAGAGGTGCATTTGTGCACCAAAACGTACGATTTTATTGTTTTCTCAATCTCTCATTTGGTAGAAGCTCTTTTTTTTCCAATAGCAACAGCAAAGACAACAGCAACGTCAACAACAACAATAATAATCATAGTCGCAGTAAGTCAACAAGAGTAAAAACACAAGAGAACACGAATGAGCCAAGTTTAAATATGCAAAGAATATCACAGAATTCGTAGAAAGTAGGAGAAACTAAAAAAAAAAAAAAACGAGAAAGAAAGGATTGATTGAGAGGAGGAAGGGAAAGGGAGATATAGTGCATTCGGAAAGTATTCAGACCCCTTGACTTTTTCCACATTTTGTTACGTTACAGCCTTATTCTAAGATGGATTAAATAAAACAATTTCCTCAGCAAACTACACACAATTCCCCATAATGACATGAATGAGAAAACAATAATTTTCCGCAAATTATTTAAAATAAAAAAACAGAAATACTTTATTTACATAAGTATTCAGACCCTTTGCTATGAGACTTGAAATTGAGCTCAGGTGTTTCCATTGATCATCCTTGAGGTGTTTCTACAACTTGATTGGAGTCCACCTGTGGTAAATTAATTCGATTGGACATGATTTGGAAAGGCTCACACACCTGTCTATATAAGGTCCCATAGTTGACAGTGCATGTCAGAGCAAAAACCAAGCCATGAGGTCGCAGGAATTGTCTGTAGAGCTCTGAGACAGGATTGTGTCGAGGCACAAACTGGGGTGAAGGTTCACCGTCCAACAGGACAACGACCCTAAGCACACAACCAAGACAACGCAGGAGTGGCTTCATGACAAGTCTCTGAATGTCCTTGAGTGGCCCAGCCAGAGCCCGGACTTGAACCCGATCTAACATCTCTGGAGAGACCTGAAAAAACCTGTGCGGCAACGCTCACCATCCAACCTGACAGAGCTTGAAAGGATCTGCACAGAAGAATGGGAGAAACTCCCCAAATACAGGCATGCCAAGCTTGTTGCGTCATACCCAAGAAGACTCGGGGGTGTAATCGTTGCCTAAGGTGTTCAACAAAGTACTGAGTAAAGGGTCTGAAAACTTATGTAAATGTGATATTTCAGTTGTTGTTTTTTTTAAATAAATTAGCAAACATTTAAAAAAATGTTTTTGCTCTGTCATTATGGGATTGATGAGGGGAAATACTATTTAATCAATTTTAGAATAAGGCTGTAACCTAACAAATATGGAAAAAGTCAGGGGGTCTGAATACTTTCAGAAGGCACTGTGTAAGCTTTACGTAGGGGGTCAAAGAGCAAGGGGAGAGGACTGTAGTTGAGGGTGGTCAACACTGTATGACTAGCCTATGAAAGGTTATGACCAGTTCTATGAGTGAGGCCTATCCTGAACAAGCACTGGGACCTCCCATCCCAATCAAAACCAAAGATATGAACTGTGTACCCTGGTCTGTAAGAAAATCCTCTGGCATACCAGCTATAACTCATACAGTCAACATAATACTAAGTTGGGTTGGACTGACTGACATTTCAGTATTTCTACATGTACAATCAGGTCAACATGAAAGGGAAATGGGCTGAGAGTTTCCTGACAAGTTTACAGCCCCGAGTCCTGTAATACTTCACTCAATCAATTCTCCAATGGGGCGATTGATGAATGGTTTTCGGCAAGCTTCGGAGATAAAACCAGTACTAGAAGAAATACTGTAGGCACAGCTTGCATGATAACGCCATTGTTTTGTGAGTTTTAGCACAGCATGCTTCTCAGGACGAATGGCAGGAATGGTGTCAAGAGCAAAATCTTCACAATGTTATATCATGCAGTTTCATGTCACTGGAGCGACCCCTGAGGGGATCAAAGGTCAAGGGTCAGGTTTGGTAGCAGTTATTAGTTCTAGGTATTGGAGGGGGGGGGGGGGGGGGGGGTATGTGAGCGATGCTAGGATAGAGAGGGAGGTTCTAGATTACAGAACCATACTGTTCTGGAGGGGAGATATTCTATGAGTAGGCTGCTTGTGAGGATTGGTTGGTTTGAGGCAGACAACAAGCGATTGAGCAGGTGAGTATGTACGTGACAGCATGGACCACAAGTGTGTGTGTGTGTGTGTGTATTCATAGGGAGTGTCAGTCTGTGGAGTGTGGATACTGTACTGTGTGTATTGTGTGTTGGTGTGTGTATGTTCATGTGTGTGTGTATATATTCATAGGGAGTGTCAGTCTGCGGAGTGTGGATACTGTACTGAGTGTGTTATGTGTTGGTGTGTGTGTATATGTTGGTGTGTGTGTGTGTGTATATATGTTTCTGTATATATGTGTGTGTATATATGTTGACGTGTGTGTGTGTGCGGTCAGTGAGCGATATTGTTCAGTCGTCGATACAGATGACCTCTCCACGGCGCTGGTCTCTCCTGCTCAGGAGCTGCTCTGCTTCCCTCTCCTTCTTCACTGACACAGGAGGACCGTTCAACACTGTAGGGAGACGAGAACACACACATGAGCACACACACACACACACACACAGTCACACACAGCATATAAACTGAGTACACAAAACATTAGGAACACCTGCTCTTTCCATGACAGACTGGCCAGGTGAATACAGGTGAAAGCTATGATCCCGTATTGATGTCACTTTATTTTTTTGGGGACTTAACATCCACTTCAATCAGTGTAAATGAAGGGGAGGAGACATATTAAAGAAGGCTTGAGACATGGATTGTGTATATGTGCCATTCAGAGGGTGAATGGAGAAGACAAAAGAGTTAAGTATCTTTGAACGGGGTAGGAGGTGCCAGGCACACCGGTTTGAGTGTTTGATGTCCGACTTAAAATGTTTCTCCATTCCATGATTAACAGAGGTTAAGGTTGTGCTGAATCAAACTGCAATGCTGCTGGGTTTTTCACACTCAACAGCTTCCCGTGTGTATCAAGAATGGTCCACCAGCCAACTTGACACAACTGTGGGAAGCATTGGAGTCAACATGGACCAGCATCCCTGTGGAACACTTTCGACACCTTGTAGAATCCATGCCCCGATCAATTAAGGGTGTTCTGAGGGCAAAAGGGGTGCAACTCAATATTAGGAAGGTGTTCCTAATGATTTGTAAACTCAGTGTACACGTATATTCAGAAATATTTGGACAAACACGCACGCACGTGAGAGCACACACATAAACATATTTCCTGTTTGATTTCCTAATCCTTCTCCGCTTCCCTTTTGCACCTCACATTTAGCCCGTTTTGCATCTAACATTTCCCTTTCAGAACCCAACACACACACACACACACACACACACACACACACACACACAGAGAGAGAGAGAGAGAGAGAACACATCAAACCCTGCACTTTGTTTGATGTCTGACTTAAAATGTTTCTCCATTCCATGATGAACAGAGGTCAAGGCATGTTGTGCTGAATCAAAGCCCCGTCCTCCACCAGAATCATCACAATGTCACACGCTATCACTCTCTTAATCCTTACCCTGAACTTTCAGGATCAGGAACGTGGGAAAGAGAAAAAAAAACAAGATAGAGAGAGTGAGAGAGAGGGAGAGATAGGGGGGGGGGGGGGAGGGAGAGATAGGGGGAGAAAAGAGAGGTAGAGAGAGAGACAGCACGTACTACACTGATGAACAGAATGATTACACACCATTTGCTTCCGAGCACGTATGACAACCTTTTTATGAGCGAGCTGGCATATACATTCAGAATATCAAACTACAGCTGAAATCGGAAGTTTACATACACCTCAGCCAAATACATTTCAACTCCGTTTTGCACAATTCCTGACATTTAATCCTAGTAAAAATTCCCTGTTTTAGGTCAGATAGGATCACCACTTTATTTTAAGAACGTGAAATGTCAGAATAATAGTGGAGAGAATGATTTATTTCAGCTTTTATTTCTTTCATCACATTCCCAGTGGGTCAGAAGTTTACATACACTCAATTAGTATTTTGTAGCATTGCCTTTAAATTGTTTAACTTGGGTCAAACATTTCAGGTAGCCTTCCACAAGCTTCCCACAATAAGTTGGGTGAATTTTGTCCCATTCCTCCTGACAGAGCTGGTGTAACTGAGTCAGGTTTGTAGGCCTCCTTGCCCGTACACGCTTTTTCAGTTCTGCCCACAAATGTTCTATAGGATTGAGGTCAGGGCTTTATGATGGCCACTCCAATACCTTGACTTTGTTGTCCTTAAGCCACTTTGGACGTATGCTTAGGGTCATTGTCCATTTGGAAGACCCATTTGCGACCAAGCGTTAACTTCCTGACCGATGTCTTGAGATGTTGCTTCAATATATCCACATAATTTCCAGTCCTCATGATGTCATCTATTTTGTGAAGTGCACCAGTTCCTCCTGCAGCAAAGCACCCCCCAACATGATGCTGCCACCCCCGTGCTTCACGGTTGGGATGGTGTTCTTTGGCATGCAAGCCTCCCCTTTTTCCTCCAAACATAATGATGATCATTATGGCCCAAACAATTATATTTTTGTTTCATCAGACCAGAGGACATTTCTCCTAAAAGTACGATCTTTGTCCCCATGTGCAGTTGCAAACCGTAGTCTGGCTTTTTTATGGCGGTTTTGGAACAGTGGCTTCCTCCTTGCTGAGCGGCCTTTCAGGTTATGTCGATATAGGACTCGTTTTACTGTGGATATAGATACTTTTGTACCTGTTTCCTCCAGCATCTTCACAAGGTCCTTTGCTGGGATTGATTTGCACTTTTGGCACCAAAGTACGTTCATCTCTAGAAGACAGAACGCGTCTCCTTCCTGAGCAGTATGACGGCTGCGTGGTCCCATGGTGTTGGTGTGTATACTTGTGTACTATTGCTTGTACAGATGAACATGGTACCTTCAGGCATTTGGAAATTGCTTCCAAGGATGAACCAGACTTGTGGAGGATTCCAATATTTTTTCTGAGGTCTTGGCTGATTTCTTTTGATTTTCCCATGATGTCAAGCAAAGAGGCACTGAGTTTGAAGGTAGGCCTTGAAATACATCCACAGGTACACCTCCAATTGACTCAAATTATGTCAATTAGCCTAACAGAACCTTCTAAAGCCATGACGTCATTTTCTGGAATTTTCCAAGCTGTTTAAAGGCACAGTCAACTTAGTGTATGTAAACTTCTGACCCACTGGAACTGCGATACAGTGAATTATAAGTGAAATAATCTGTCTGTAAACAATTGTTGAAAAAATGACTTGTGTCATGCACACAGTAGATGTCCTAACCGACTTGCCAAAACTATAGTTTGTTGACAAGAAATTTGTGGAGTGGTTGAAAAATGAGTTTTAATGACTCCAAGTGTATGTAAACTTACAACTTCAACTGTATATGTAATGTTAAGAATAATACAACAAAACCAAACATAAAAAAGAGCTTATATCGTCAATATTTAATGGGGATCTGCTTGAGGAATATGGGGCTGGCATACACTTACAAATACAGTTGCAAAACACACGCATACACACTACACTACACCAATAGGTAGTGGAACACCACAAATCCAGAGGAAGGACCGCGTTTAAGCTTCCACCTTGCCAAGTAGATCCGTAGCCTCAAGCCAACACGTGTGTCTTGGAGCAGACTAGCATCTGCTACACTGAGGTATACAGTATAAAGTCTGCTGCTACTGTCCCTTCACCTCCATCCAACATGCTAACTGCGGGGACACTACAACAAACACACATGCACGCACACACACACACACACACACACACACACACACACACACACACACACACACACACACACACACACACACACACACACACACACACACACACACACACACACACACACACACACACACACACACACACACACACACACACAGGTTGTCATTAGTTTGTGCAGGAAACCTACAACAAGATATACATCAATTTCCCTTTAGATTCACTGTCACAGCTCTGAACGGATGGTAGTGATGACCTCAAACTCACTCCTGGAGGCTAAACTCTCCTGGAGGTGGTGGTCCATCACAAACAGACCCAGGCCTGTCCGCTTTGGCTGGAATGGTCTCTGGCCCTGGAGAGGCATACATTGTCATAACACCCACTGTCTAGATCAAAGCACTGATAGCGTACTGTAGGAGAGCAATGGGTGTGATGATAATGATAACTACCGCTGCTGTGGCTGTAGCTGCTGTACGTCCAGCCGGAGACAGACTGAGGGGGGGGGGGGGGGGGGGATACAGGGACACCGTATGGCATGTGGCCCAGTGGAGGCCAATGCAAGGGGAGGAAGGCAGACGGACTACTTAACTTAGAGCTGTGTGACTGTGTGTGTGAGTTCAAATCTGATAACGAGTAATACAAATAAAGCTGGAAAGTTGGAGAAAGGGGGGGGGGGGGGGGGGGGGGGGTCGAAGAGAGAAGGAAACAGAGGGAGAGAAAGAAGTAACAATTTAGAGAATAAAAAAGAAAAAGAGATGAAGAAAGAGAGGGAGGTAGAGAAGGAGAGAGAGAGAATGAGTATGTGAGTGAGGGGAATGTAATGGATCACTTGTGGTGTACAAGATAAAGGCTTTCATATCATATAGTTCCCTCGAAACCCATCCACACATATCTCTCCCTCTCTCCTCCCCCTTTCTCTTTTTCTCTCTCTCCTCCTTCTGTCTCTGTCTCTGACTCCAAAGTCAGCCTTTTCACTAATCCAGCACTTTCACAACTTCATACCCCTATCGCTCCCCCTCCTTCTCTCTCGTTTTCCTCTCTCTCCCTCCTCGGGAGTGTAGTCTAATCCCTTGTTCATTCTGTTCTACCTGTGTTTCCTTTGTTCAAGCGGCTGTTTCTGGCCTATCAGAGAAAATGAGAGAGAGCGAGAGGGGGGGGGGGGGGGGGGGGGGGGGGGGGGAAGAGAAAGGAGAGAAGGCGAGAGAGTGTTCTGTCCTGCTTGTCTAAACAGACACTGCGCTGGTGCATCTATCATTCACCTCAGAGAGAAATGAAAACCATGAACAGAGGAGGGGGAGAAGACCTGGCAACACAAACGAGCGCAGGCAGTAGAGGTTTTGGAGTTCACAGGGATTTATAGTTGTCCATTTAGGACGAGAGCAGTCTAGGAGAGAGACTTGCAGCTCCACTTAGGATAACATACAAGAATATCCACAATTACACTGTCAGAGATATGTGATGTATTGATTTGTGTGTGTGTGTGTGTGTGTGTGTGTGTATACCCATGCATTTTCATGTGTGTGTGTGTGTGTGTGCCCATGCATTTTCATGTGTATGTGTGTGTGTGTGTCCATGCATTTTCATGTGTATGTGTGTGTGTGTGTGTGTGTATTCACATATACAGTGGATTCTCAAACTATTCAGACCCCTTCACTTTTTCCACATTTTGTTACGTTACAGGCTTATTCTAAAATGTATTAAATATGTTTTTTTTTCAGCAATCTACACACAATACCCCATAATGACAAGGCAAAAACAGGTTTTTAGAAATGTTTGCAAATTTATAACTAAAAACAGAAATGCCTTATTTATGTAAATATTCAGACCCTTTGCTATGAGACTTGAAATTGAGATCAGGTGTATCCTGTTTCCATTGATCATCCTTGAGAATTTTATACAACTTGATTGGAGTCCACCTGTGGTAAATTGAATTGATTGGACATGATTTGGGAAGGCACACACCTGTCTATATTAGGTCCCACAGTTGACAGTGCATATCAGAGCAAAAACCAAGCCATGAGGTCGAAGGAATTGTCCGTAGAGCTCCGAGACAGGATTGTGTCGAGGCACAGATATGGGGAAGGGTACCAAAACAATTATGCAGCATTGAAGGTCCCCAAGAACACAGGGGCCTCCATTATTCTTAAATGTAAGAAGTTTGGAATCGCCAAAACTCTTCCTAGAGCTGACCGCCCAGTCAAACTGAGCAATCGGGGGAGAAGGGCCATGGTCAGGGAGGTGACCAAGAATCTTATGGTCACTGACAGAGCTCTAGAGTTCCTCTGTGGAGATGGGAGAACCTTCCGGAAGGACAGCCATCTCTGGAGCACTCCACCAATCAGGCCTTTATGGTAGAGTGGCCAGACGGAAGCCACTCCTCAGGAAAAGGCACATGACAGCCCGCTTTTATTTTGCCAAAAGGCACCGAAAGGACTCTCAGACCATGAGAAACAAGATTCTCTGGTCTGATGTAACCAAGATTGAACTCTTTGGCCTGAATGCCAAGCGTCACGTCTGGAGGAAACGCTCCCCATCCAACCTGACAGAGCTGGAGAGGATCTACAGAGAAGAATGGGAGAAACTCCCCAAATACAGGTGTGCGAAGCTTGTAACGTCATACCCAAGAAGACTCGATGCTGTAATCGCTGACAAAGGGGCTTCAACAAAGTACTGAGTAAAGGGATTGAATACTTATGTAAATGTGATATTTCTGTTTTTTAATTTTTTTTAATACATTTTCAAAACATTCAAATAACCTGTTTTTGCTTTGTCATTATGGGTTATTGTGTGTAGATTGATGCGGGGGGAAAAAAACAATTTAATCAATTTTAGAATAAGTCTGTGACATAACAAAATGTAGAAAAAGTAAAGGGATCTGGATCCTTTCAGAAGGCACTGTATGTGTATTTGTGTTTGTGCACAGGCATGTCCTTTACAATATCACTTTCCTTTCTTCAGATCCAACCTAATCTCTTTGTAATGTCGCTCCATGAAAGAATTTGGGTGGACAAGTCGAGCCACGCTTTGTGCTTTGAGGTACAGGAGACGCCAGATGAGAACTTTTTCACACAGACACACTTCATGACACGACACTGTTTGAACAAAAGGTGCTATCTAGAACCTAAAAGGGTTCTTCGGCTGTCCCCATAGGAGAACCCTTTGAAGAACCCTTGTTGGTTCCAGGTAAAATATATATTGGGTTCCATGTAGAACCCAATAGCTCTATAATTATAATTATTTGTATTTATTTATTTATTTTTACTTATCTATTTTTTTACTTAACACTTGTTTTTCTTAAAACTGCATTGTTGGTTAAGGGCTTGTAAGTAAGCATTTCCCTGTAAGGTCTACACATGTTGAATTGGGCGCATATGACAAATACAATTTGATTTGGTTTGATTTGATTCACGCAGAGGGTTCAAACCAAAAAGGGGTTCTGTTTTGGGGACAGCCAAAGAACCCTTGTGGATCCCTTTTTTCTAAGAGTGTACACTACATCCTCATCCCAATAGCAGATCCCCTATTGCCCTTGTTTCCTTCTTACATCCATCATGATAAAGTGACCTCATATAATGGTGCTACAGTAAGTATGATTGGTCAATACAGTACAAAGATGACATGTCTCTACACCAGGCTCTCTTCCCATTGGGCACTGTCCTCTCAACATCTCATGTTGATTGGTTCATTACAACGACAACAATATAAAAACAGGAAGTTGTTTTTGTCTCTACAACTATGCTCCTCTATGGTTGGTCGGGGGTGGAATGCCGAGGGGTGACAGAGTTCAGGGAAAGGAGTGTGTTATACTTAGAAGTCATTCATTTCTCCTGCTCTGTTGGTTGAAATGAGAAACTCCAGGATGGTCCTCTTTGGCTTGCATTTGCATCCCAGTGTCTTGTATTGAACAGAGGAGGGTGGCTACGGAAAGAGAAAGTCGTCTTAATAGGTTTAGGTCATGTTGTGTGTGAGGTCTGCGGTGTTTGGGAGGGTGAGTGTGTGTGAGAGAGAAAGAGAGAGGGAGTGGGGGATGAGGAGGTGTGCAGGACTGAGAGAGGGATTGAGGAAGAATAAAGGAGGGCGGGGTCAGACTCGTTCACTCTGCCATTGGATAAAGAAGGATTCCGGAAGGGAAACGTTGTGGCCTGGGTCGGGAGCAGAACGGGCCAGTAGATTTGTCTGACACAGGGAAGGAGGGATGAAAAAGGGCAAATCTCCCCTTTCTTTGCATTTTTTGTTCTTTCAGCTGCTCAGACCTACATTCTCTCTTGAATACATTAACATACTCTTGTTTTTTTCCCTCTCTGCCGACATTACACCTCCAGGTTCAGCTTTCAGACCTCTTTCCTCCCCCTTTTCTCCCTCTATTTTTGGGCCAGACAATTCACCTCTCTCTCTCTCTCTCTCTCTCTCTCTCTCTCCCCCCCCCCCCTCAGAGTTTCTCTGTACTTCTCCATCCCTCCATCCTCAGGGTTTCTTGGGCCTCTCCATCCCTTCATCCTCAGTTTCTCTGTACTTCTCCATCCCTCCATCCTCAGGGTTTCTTGGGCCTCTCCATCCCTCCATCCTCAGGGTTTCTCTGTACTTCTCCATCCCTCCATCCTCAGAGTTTCCCTGTACTTCTCCATCCTCAGGGTTTCTATGTACTTCTCCATCCTCAGGGTTTCTCTGTACTTCTCCATCCCTCCATCCTCAGAGTTTCTCTGTACTTCTCCATCCCTCCATCCTCAGAGTTTCCCTGTACTTCTCCATCCTCAGGGTTTCTATGTACTTCTCCATCCTAAGGGTTTCTCTGTACTTCTCCATCCCTCCATCCTCAGAGTTTCCCTGTACTTCTCCATCCTCAGGGTTTCTATGTACTTCTCCATCCTCAGGGTTTCTCTGTACTTCTCCATCCCTCCATCCTCAGAGTTTCTCTGTACTTCTCCATCCCTCCATCCTCAGAGTTTCCCTGTACTTCTCCATCCTCAGGGTTTCTCTGTACTTCTCCATCCCTCCATCCTAAGGGTTTCTCTGTACCTCTCCATCCCTCCATCCTCAGAGTTTCTCTGTACTTCTCCATCCTCAGGGGTTCTCTCTACTTCTCCATCCCTCCATCCTAAGGGTTTCTCTGTACTTCTCCATCCTCAGGGTTTCTCTGTACTTCTCCATCCTAAGGGTTTCTCTGTACTTCTCCATCCCTCCATCCTAAGGGTTTCTCTGTACTTCTCCATCCTCAGGGTTTCTCTGTACTTCTCCATCCCTCCATCCTCAGAGTTTCTCTGTACTTCTACATCCTCAGGGTTTCTCTGTACTTCTCCATCCCTCTATCCTCAGAGTTTCTCTGTACTTCTCCATCCCTCCATCCTAAGGGTTTCTCTGTACTTCTCCATCCCTCCATCCTAAGGGTTTCTCTGTACTTCTCCATCTCTCCATCCTCAGGGTTTCTCTGTACTTCTCCATTCTCAGGGATTCTCTGTACTTCTCCATCCCTCCATCCTCAGAGTTTCTCTGTACTTCTCCATCCTCAGGGTTTCTCTGTACTTCTCCATCCCTCCATCCTAAGGGTTTCTCTGTACTTCTCCATCCCTCCATCCTCAGAGTTTCTCTGTACTTCTCCATCCTCAGGGTTTCTCTGTACTTCTCCATCCCTCCATCCTAAGGGTTTCTCTGTACTTCTCCATCCCTCCATCCTCAGAGTTTCTCTGTACTTCTCCATCCCTCCATCCTCAGGGTTTCCCTGTACTTCTCCATCCCTCCATCCTCAGGGTTTCCCTGTACTTCTCCATCCCTCCATCCTCAGGGTTTCCCTGTACTTCTCCATCCCTACATCCTCAGGGTTTCCCTGTACTTCTCCATCCCTCCATCCTCAGGGTTTCCCTGTACTTCTCCATCCCTCCATCCTCAGAGTTTCTCTGTACTTCTCCATCCTCAGGGTTTCTCTGTACTTCTCCATCCCTCCATCCTCAGAGTTTCTATGTACTTCTCCATCCTAAGGGTTTCTCTGTACTTCTCCATCCCTCCATCCTCAGGGTTTCTTGGGCCTCTCCATCCCTCCATCCTCAGGGTTTCTTGGGCCGTCCATTGCGGGGCAGGTTCTCCACAGTGTTACTGAGACGATACTTGGCGATGATGCTGTGCACTGTGGACTTAGGCATCCTCAGCTCCTGCCCTATGGACCCCTCCGACTTGCCGTCCTTCCACAGGTCGACCACGCGCTGCCGCTGAATGATGTTGTGCTCCTTGGTCTTCAGGAAGCCGGCGCCGCCGCCACCCGGGGCTTCTGGGGCTTCTGTGGGGGCAGACAAGCGGCAGAGCTGTAGAGACTGGGTGGGACTGGGAGGGAGAGGTAGGGTTGGCCACGGCAACGGCACGGCAACAGGAGTGACAGTCAGGCAGTTCAGGCAGTACCGTAGCAGAGACACTCTGTCTGGCCCTCAACACTCCAGTACTGAGAGGGTCAGTTTCCTCAAGGTGTCATGGAAACAACGACAACCACCGTTATACTTCCCAGAGGGCAATGCATTTTGGGGGACTTTCAATGTTGTTGAAAGTTTGTGTTCCCACAATTCAGGACTGTTGAAAAGCACAGAGAGTGACTGGTATGAGAGTCCAATATGTCATGCGTAATTGCTTGGAGTTCACCAAATGTAGCTTAAAGTTACGTGATGAGAAAAGAAGCAGGGCAGACAGACATTGTTTACTTTGAGACAGCAGCAGCTTTGCGTACTCAGGACGAGGATGAGGTTAACAGACTGTTGAGGTTACTAGGAGGTTATTATGAGGTCACAGTTGTCCTCCCTCCCCCTCTCATATCTCTCCTCTCCTCATCTGCCTCTACCTTTTTTCCTTCTCTCTAAAAAGGGGTCAGTAACAACCAAGACAACAACCCCAAGACGCCCCCATGTACCAAATATGTATCTCTCTCCAGAGAGAGAGAGAGAGAGAGAGAGAGAGAGAGAGAGAGAGAGAGAGAGAGAGAGAGAGAGAGAGAGAGAGAGAGAGAGAGAGAGAGAGATAGAGAGAGAGAGAGAGAGAGAGAGAGAGAGAGAGAGAGAGAGAGAGAGAGAGAGATCAGCGGGTTCGTCTGTGCGTTCAGGCAACATTCAGCTCGGCACGGTCCACTCAGACTCAACACCCACGGAGAACAGACGGCGCGCGATCTGGCGACTATTTCTGAACACCAGCATTCAGCCCAACATTCAGTTCGGTCTAAGAGAGATCTAGTTTACAAGTCCCAACAAGGAGTTTACACAAGTAAGTTCTGTGTGGTTTGGTGTCCTCTTAAAATACCTTTGTACAAAAGTCCCTGGAGACTGAATTGTATCTTGGCACCGCAACTCGGTACGAAACTGCACTGCAATGAGATTTTCAGAAAAAGCTCCCAAAAATACTATGTCTCTGACAGACGGGCCCCTCTGCAATGACATAAATCAAGACGTTAGAATACAGACAGTGCCCACGCTACAGGCGGACTGGACTGGACAGCACACTGGGTCAGGCCAATTACAAGGTAATACCAGTCGAGAGTATCAGGTTTCACCACATATCTCTATTACATTACAAAACGTCTTGGAACACAAACCCGCCCCAGTGCAGACGTATCTGGTCAACATCTGCTGTAGCCAAACTAATGGAGGGAAAATAAATTCCATCATTGGCAGTTGAAGAGGACTAAGAATGAGTGAAGGAGCTGGATAATAAGCCAACAAACCTTTGAGGTGGAGAGTTTAGGAGATTTGAATTAAAAAAGCACTGTAATGAGTACAATAAACCTTTAGGAGGAAAAAATAAACATCTGCAAATATTCTTCCAAAATTGTCGGTGGGTTCCAATGTACTAGAATCCTTCATATTTTTACTAGCTTTGTTCGTAACATCTGATAGAAAACCATTTGTAGGGTTTTTTAACGATCGTGTTGAACAGATCAAGGAGAGAATCCTAACTTGCACCTACATTGAATTCTTAAATCTCCCATTTCCATCAACGCATGACAAAGTGAAAGTTCAACTTAGGCGGAAGTTAGGATTCACCATAGAGATAGAATGATATCATACCAGTTCTGGGGGGGGGGGGGGGTCTGCCCCAAAGTGACATCAGAGATTGTGATTGGCTGTGAACCTGACTACTTCAGGTGGCAACAATCTGTCAACAACAACGACGACAGAGAGGAAGACGAAGTGGATCACGTGGATCTCCCTGATCGAAGTGGCTCCCGCATTGGCAGGTTATATCATGACAGACGTACTCAACTCTGTTTTCTTCAATAAACAGTGCTTAGGAGGGTGATATAAAACATGGAGTTTTCTCACAGAGCCATTTGAGAGAAAAAAATAATGATTACTACACAGAAGCACTAAGCCTCACCATAATGATTTATATATAGCAGCAGCTGCAAATATTTCACTACATTATGTCTCACTACAAAATGTATGACCATATAAAGATGCTACATTCCCCATGCATATCTGGAACAGATTTGACCCATCTGTCCAAGTTGCCAAAGCCAGAAGCCAATGCATTCTGAACTGTACCTTATTAGGTCTACATCAACACAAATATCGTGACATACTTCTCCATCCCTCCATCCTCAGGGCTTCTTGGGCCGTCCATTGCGGGGCAGGTTTATATCGGTTACGATTGACTTTAAGGGTGGCTACTCGGTAGCAGCTGCAATGTCCTCTGAAATCGTTCATGGACTGTCTGATGTAGTCAACAATTCACTAGAAAACCTTCATCAGTGGCGCTTTGGGAGAAGAAGAAATGTGTGTGTGTGTGTGTGTGTGTGTGTGTGTGTGTGTGTGTGTGTGTGTGTGTGTGTGTGTGTGTGTGTGTATATGTAAGTGTACTGAGCTAAATTGAGCTGTTTACTCCATTTGGACTGTACAGACCACCTACTTGGATCGAGTACACACACACACACACACACACACACACACACACACACACACACACATTTCTTCTTCTTCCAAAGTGCCACTGATGAAGGTTTTCTAGTGAATTGTTCACTATATCAGACAGTCCATGATCGATTTCAGAGGACATTGCAGCGGCTGCAGAGTAGACACCCTTAAAGTCAATCGTAACCAATATAAACAGTGAATCCTTCATCAGTAGTTTTGGAAAGCCCTTCTCAGTGAATGGGTATATGTACAGTATGGGCCACTGACCTGATACGAAGGATCCAGGAGGCATCTGGCTGTAGTTGGCTCCTCCCATGGGTAAGACTCCCAGGGGGGTGGGGGTGAAGGGGGGCCCAAAGTTCTGAGGAGTGGCGTAGGGTCCTGGAGGGATGGTCTGGAGGGAGAGGGGACAGATGGTTCATTTGATGATCAATCTTAAATCAAGTCATCAGAAGCCAGAATATCTTAACCAGTGTGGGGTTGTGTGTGTGTGTGTGTGTGTGTGTGTGTGTGTATACGCTTGCATGCGTGTGTGCTCACCGGGGGCGGGTGTGTGTCAGTGCCCTTGCTGGCCAGCCTGCTGAGGATGCTCCTCTCTGACATCTGCAGACGTGCGGCAATGGGCGGGACCCGGGACAGCGTGGCGGGGAGCCGTGTCACGTCAGCCTTCATGTCGCTCAGCAGCTCCTCCAACTGGTTCAGCACTGACATTACACCAACACAACGGTCAGTTTCCAGTTAACAGGCACCTCTTCATTTACTATTATTAAGTCAACCATCAACCATCTACTATTCAGTTCCACTGGGTTTGGGGGACATTATCCACTAGAAGTGGGACACATAGCGAACGTGAGTCACGGTGCACAGAGAATCCGGTGGGTTGGTGCTGGACTAGAACCAAAGCCTTCAAACTCTGCAGTCCGCCAGTATTGAACATTCCTTTTCAACATCATTTGTTGAAAATGTACCAAGTATGTTGTCCTTTCAAATTAACAGTACAAACATACCAACTCTTCTGAGATTGTAACTCTATCCTGATGATGACATTGTGAAATGCTCGCCTCTGGCAGCAACAGCTCTGTGAGGCTTACTGGACAGATTTAGGTCAAAGAACCTTGAAAAAATATAGCCCGGGGGGGGGCCTGTGTTTCTTTATCACTGATATAAATGCGTACAGACACACACACACACACACACACAATCCTCCCTCCACCCCCTTCCACACTCCCCCTCACCTTTATGCAGCACGGCATTGGCCGGTTTGTTCCCGGCCAGGGACTCCTTGCTGAGGTGTTGGTGGGACTCGGCCAGACACTCCACCTCGGCATAACGGGCGTTCAACGCCATGGCGGGGTGGACCGGGTCCTGGGTCATATTCAGGTAGGCTGCCCGTCTCAGTTGTTCCTCTATCACCAGGGCCTGCTCTAATAACTGGGGGGAGAGCGGGAGGGGAGAAGGGAAAGAGAGGGAAGGGGGAGACAAGGAGAGTCAGTGTCACGTCTGCTCCCTCTCCGGCCTCTAGGTCACCAGGCTGCTCGTTATGGCGCACACTTGTCACCATCGTTATGCGCAACTGTGCGTCGTCAGACTCACCTGGACTCCATCGCTTCTCTGGTTACCTGCCCTATATATATGTCACTCCCTTTGGTTCCTTCCCTATATATGTCACTCCCTTTGGTTCCTTCCCTATATATGTCACTCCCTTTGGTTCCTTCCCTATATATGTCACTCCCTTTGGTTCCTTCCCTATATATGTCACTCCCTTTGGTTCCTTCCCTATATATGTCACTCCCTTTGGTTCCTTCCCCAGGCATCATTGTTTCTGTTTCAGGTCTGTACGTTTTTCAAGGTTCTTGTTTTGTATTATGTTGTGTTTATTTTATTAAAACACTAACTCCCTGAACTTGCTTCCCGACTCTCAGCGCATATCCTTACAGTCAGTTCTTTCCTTAAAAAAAAAAAAATGTAACTAGGCAAGTCAGTTAAGAACAAATTCTTATTTACTACGACGGCCTAGGAACAGTGGGTTAACTGCCTTGTTCAGGGGCAGAAGGACAGATTTGGTCCTTGTCAGCTCTGGGATTCGATCTAACAACCAAGCGGTTACTGGTCCAACGCTCTAACCACTAGGCTACCCTGCCGGACCATCATAAAACTCCTCTGCTTTCTGACATACAGTATATCTACAGTATCTACTGCACTTCATGGCAATACAGTTCTATTGGATTTCATTGATCTGAACTGTAATGAGGAAGATGTTAGAGATAGAAGGGAAGAGAGAGGAGAGAGATACCGTATAGGTGGGTGTGGGGTGAGGAGGAGGAGGAAAACGATAGATGACATGTTTGGAGAAATTCTAGAGATTATATACATATTTACAGTTTTATTTTAGCCAGCTGTGATTTAGTCAACACCATCATTTGTGATTTTACTCAATTCGGGGGCAGAGAGAAAGAGAGACAGAGAGAGAAAGAGAAAGAGAGAGAGAGAGAGGACAGAGAAAGGAGAAAGAGACAGAGAGAAAGAGAGAGCGTGAGAGAGCGCGCGCGAGAGAGAGAGAATGCGGATGTTGAGGTCAGGGTATGAAACATGTGAGGCCGTCAAAAACAGGATGAGTGTCATTTCACAAATGCACCGGTCAGCAATACCAACCTGGTCTGTCAACCCAATATCTGTCTCTCATAGGGTCTGTCTTGTTCTTACATCCTTCAAACAGATGTTTTCTATTAGATATTATAAACTGTGTGGTTCAAGCCCAGAATGCTGATTGGCTGACAGCCATGGCATATCAGACCGCATACCACGGGTATGACAAAACATGTATTTGTACTGCTCTAATTACATTAGTAACCAGTTTATAATAGAAATAAGGCACCTCGGGGGGTTTGTGATATACGGCCAATATCGCAAGGCTAAGGGATGTATCCAGGAACTCCGCGTTTCGTCGGGTATAAGAACAGCCCTTAGCCGTGTTATATTGGCCATATACCACACCTCCTTATTGCTTAACTGAATAGTACAAAAGCATGTCCTGAATCCTGACAGTCTTGTCGGTGTCATGGTTGGATTTTGTTGTGTCATAGTTATGTTATGGTAATGTTATAGTATGTCATGTGATGTGTCGGGTCCAGAGTGTTTCCAGGCCTTCGAGTTATGCTATGAAGGTTATACCATGCTACACTGTTATGCCATGTCACGTTTTTTTTTCACCCTATGTCATGTCATGTCATGTTATGTCATACTATGTCATGCTGTGTCACATGCTGTGGTGTCGCACCTTGAAGCGGCGGGCCAGGAACTTGTTCTTCATCTCCAGGAAGTTGCCCTTGTTGGCCTGCGACTTGAAGGGCTCGTTGACGATAGCAAACTGGGGATCGTTCTGGATGTCCTGCCACCTCGCGTACCCATGACTGATGCGCAGGGGTCAAGGGTCATACAGCTCAATACACCAGCAGCCAAAGCAATACCTAGTCTGTCAGTAGTAACAAGTATTTTAGCACAACTTCTATGAATAGGGCTATTCTCATCAAGTGTATTCCTACTGAATCCTTTCAGATCTTGATTGTTTCTTGTGGTAGGAGGGCTAGGCTTGGATTCGATATTTGGCATTCTAGTCAAAGTCATACAAATAGAACAGAATGGACTGTTCCAATCCCTATTTCATGTGTAGATTTCTGCAGATACAATCTAATACCTCTCTGTTACACAAATGCACCGACGGGTGGACTTCACACGAAGCCACTGCCGCAGCATGACAGATAAATAAACACGACAAGAAGGTCTCCGCGGCAACCACCGTCAAGGATACAGTACAATTCCCGCCAGCAGCCAGAAGTCGTGTCGCCGGTGCCAGATCTCATTCATCTTCCCGGAGGAGATGGCGGCCCGCTCCTCGTTCTGCCACAGCGTATGCAGCTCTGCAGGGTGAAACGTCAGCATAATGTTGGGTCAGTGTTATAGCATCCACGTAACGTTGTGTCAATGTCATAACAAACAGTGATACGGACTCAGTGTATTATGCCACTGTGTATGTTGCTCAGCACAGGGACAGCAGCATAACGCTGTGTCAATGTTAAAACAACATCTGATGCTGAGTGTGATCCACCACTGTGTGTGGAGCTCTTAATGGGGGATCGTCAACATAACTTTGTGTGTCAATGTTATAAGAGCAACCTGTGATACTGAAAACATTGACGTCAAAACAACCCATGATACAAGCATTTCGCTACACCCGCAATAACATCTGCTAAATACGTGTCTGTGACCAACACAATTTGATTTGATACTAAGTCACGGTGTGTGGAGCTCTTTGTGGGAGATCATCAGCATAACGTTGAATTCATGTTCAAACAACCCATGACACAGTGAGTTCTGCTTCTAAACTGGGTGCTTCGAGCCCTGAATGCTGATTGGCTGACAGCCATGGTATATCAGACCGCATACCACGGGTATGACAAAACATGTATTTTTACTGCTCTAATTACATTAGTAACCAGTTTATAATAGAAATAAGGCACCTCGGGGGGTTTGTGATATACGGCCAATATCGCAAGGCTAAGGGATGTATCCAGGAACTCTGCGTTTCGTCGGGTATAAGAACAGCCCTTAGCCGTGTTATATTGGCCATATACCACACCTCCTTATTGCTTAACTGAATAGTACAAAAGCATGTCCTGAATCCTGACAGTCTTGTCGGTGTCATGGTTGGATTTTGTTGTGGTAATGATGTGCTCTAATTACATTGGTAATCAGTTTATAATAACAACAAGGCACCTCGGGGGGTTGTGATATATGGCCAATATATCACGGCTTAGGGCTGTGTCCACTCAAATACACAGTACCAGACATGACATATGATAGGGCTCATTTACCCGTGAAGCCCCCATCAGCAATGTTGAACATGAAGCGCCGTCGCTCGGGGGGGGTGATGGGGGGTTTTGGCAAGGCATCTTTGGCAACCTCCTCCTTCGCCACTTCTTTCCCAGCATCCTTTTCACCTTTTACTTCCTCTGTGAGCAGTAAAAACACAAGCCAGTTCATTCAGATAAGTAGATGCCATTGAACTATACCTAATAGTCTATACCTATCTATCAGTGACTAGTCAGTGAGTCACTAACTAACTAACTGACTGACTAACTAACAGACATGTACAGACGGATGGACGGACAGGTGAGGTCACTCACCTTTCATCACGTCAGAGGGTTGCTGTCGCTCCATCCTTTCCATGTTGTCTGGCCCTTCTGTGGGGACAGGGGCCTCCTCACTCTTCTCCATGTCCTTTTCCTTGTTGTTGTCCTTCTCTTTCTCCTCCTCCACCTTCTCTCTAGGTGAGAGTGTTACACTACCTGGTTTCTCATGTTTGACCTCCGACCCTTGCTTAGTTGTTTCCCCGAAGGACCCCTCCTCCTTACTCTCCTCCTCAACTTTCTTCTCCTCCACTAGGGCCGGAAGGGTGTCAGTCGTTTTGGTTTCTTTCCCCTCCTTCTCCTCTTTTGTACCCTTCTCCTCCTTGTCTGTTGTTGTGCAAGGGGATAATTCTTGTAGTGCTTCTTTGGTAGAGATTGGAGTCTGGGGACATGACAAAATGTTCAGTAAGAGTTATTGGTAGAAAGATTTAGTGTAATTAATAACGTTGAATCTCTCACCTCTTCAGGGTCTGCACTCTTGTTGCTCTCTTCCTCCTTCCCCTCGTTCTTCTCCTTCTCGCCATCTTGCTCTGGCTCAGATGAGGCCTTACCCTCCTCATCTTCCTCTTCCTTCTCTCCATCTTTCCCGTTCTTCTCTAGTTTGTCCGACGGAGCAGGGGTAGCTGAACACAACACACATGCAAGGGGGTCATTTCTTACTCACTCGCACAGACACACTTGCACACACACACACACACACACACACACACACACACATTGGGAGAGATGATGACCTTCTTGGACTGTGATTCAGACGCGTTGGTGGCTGGCTGGCACAGGAGCACAGCGTGATGATTCAATCACAATTTATGATATTTATGATATTGTCTGGATAGATGGCCACATCTTTGAACTTCAAAGAGCACGGTACATCCTGAACTCGTACCTCCAGCCCTCGACAGGACAGCGGCCTACAGGAGATTCCACTTGTCTCCTGGAAAGTGATTAAAACGGGACCTTATGTTGTGAGTGTTTGTGCAACTTCAATTGTCGTGTTCGTTCGGGTTTGTTTCAAGAGATTAGAAATGCATTATATCCATTAATTTCGTACAGTTGTACAGTTGAAGTCGGAAGTTTAGATACACCTCAGACAAACACATTTAAACTCAGTTTCACAATCCCTGACATTTAGTCCAAGTAAAAATTCCCCGTCTTTGGTCAGTTAGGATCACCACTTTATTTTAAGAATGTGAAATGTCAGAATAATAGTAGAGTGAATGATTTATTTCAACTTTTATTTCTTTCACCATTCCCAGTGGGTCAGAAGTTGACATACACTCAATTAGTATTTGGTAGCATTACCTTTAAATTGTTTAACTTGGGTCAAGCATTTCGGGTAGCCTTCCACAAGCTTCTCACAATAAGTTGGGTGAATTTTGGCCCATTCCTCCTGACAGAGCTGGTGTAACCGAGTCAGGTTTGTAGGCCTCCTTGCTCGCACATGCTTTTTCATGTCTGCCCACAAATGTTCTATAGGATTGAGGTCAGGGCTTTGTGATGGCCACTCCAATACCTTGACTTTGTTGTCCTTAAGCCATTTTGCCACAACTTTGGAAATATGCTTGGGGTCATTGTCCATTTGGAAGACCCATTTGCAACCAAGCTTTAACTTCCTGACTGATGTCTTCAGATAATTTCCCTTCATCATGATGCCATATATTTTGTGAAGTGCACCAGTCCCTCCTGCAGCAAAGCACCCACACAATATGATGCTTCCACCCCCGTGCTTCACAGTTGGGATGGTGTTCTTTGGCTTGCAAGCCTCCCCCTTTTTCCTCCAAACATAACAATGGTCATTATGGCCAAAAGTTATATTTTTGTTTCATCAGACCAGAGGACATTTCTCCAAAAAGTACGATCGTTGTCCCCATATGCAGTTGCAAACCGAAGTCTGGCTTTTTTTATGGCGGTTTTGGAGCAGTGGCTTCTTCCTTGCTGAGCGGCCTTTCAGGTTATGTCGATATAGGACTAGTTTTACTATGGATATAGATACTTTGTACCTGTTTCCTCCAGCATCTTCACAGGGTCCTTTGCTGTTGTTCTGGGATTGATTTGCACTTTTCGCACCAAAGTACGTTCATCTCTAGGAGACAGAACGCGTCTCCTTCCTGAGCGGTATGACGGCTGCGTGGTCCCATGGTGTTTACACTTGCGTACTATTGTTTGTACAGATGAATGTGGTACCTTCAGGCGTTTGGAAATTGCTTCCAAGGATGAACCAGGTCTTGACTGATTTCTTTAGATTTTCCCATGATGTCAAGCCAAGAGGCACTGAGTTTGAAGGTAGGCCTTGAAATACATCCACAGGTACACCTCCAATTGACTCAAATTATGTCAATTAGCCTATCAGAAGCTTGTAAAGCCATGACATAATTTTCTGGAATTTTCCAAGCTGTTTAAAGGCACAGTCAACTTAGTGTATGTAAACTTCTGACGCACTGGAATTGTGATACAGTAAATTATAGGTGAAATAATCTGTCTGTTAACAATTGTTGGAAAATTTACTTGTGTCATGCACAAAGTAGATGTCCCAAACGACTTGCCAAAACTATAGTTTTTTAAGAATACATTTGTGGAGTGGTTGAAAAACTAGTTTTAATGACTCCAACCTAAGTGTATGTAAACTTCCGACTTCAACTGTATGTATTCTGCATTGATGGATTTTCAGTGCGACCGGTTTCAAGCATTTTCCTGTTCTCCGGTCATGACATTCAAATTTAATTGAGTTGATTTGACTCATATGTGATGTCATGTCTTATGTTTTTCAACAGCAGAATGCTGAGTCATGTTTATTTAGGGTGGGGGTGACTTACGTTTTTTCCCTGGATACAATGTCAGCGTTTTCTCTGGTAAAATGTGCCAGTATTACAATCTCCTGGTATACGCAGTATGCTATATATTTAGACTTGGTTTATTTCATCGATATTTCATCGAGCCCCATGTGTGTACAGGCGCATTCAATCAGAGATTATTCTAAACTGAAGTTTACTGTAGTGTAGTTTCCACAGTTATCACAGTCAGACTTGAGTGCCCTCTGCTGGGCATCCTGTGAGCTGCGTCTGCGCGAGTGTCTTTGTTCACCCACCTGGTTTTGAGGTGCAGGGGGTGTTGTCTGAGGTACAGCTGGGGTCAGGGGTGGGCGTAGCGGTCTTCATGGTCCCACCAGGGGAGGAGGCTCTGGAGGAAGAAGACACACTGACCTCTGGTCTCAGGGCCTCTGGCTTCATCTCTGGCTTCAGTTCTGGAAGACTCCACCGCCCATTGATGTGCTCAAACTCCTGGATCTGAGGAAGGGGATTGTGACAAAATCAAGCAATAAAGTATTTTATTCTGTTCTGTTCTAATTCTATTCTAGCCAACAGTCCCTTTCCCTTGGAAAGAAATTGACCCTAATTTTCTGTCTATTATCGTTATGTTACAAGGAAGTCACAGCCTGGGAAAATGTCTTAGTGGAAACGAAAGAAGTTGAATAACTGTGAAATATCTGTATTTCCTCATACGATTCTGGTCTGATTCTGGACTGATTCTGGTCTGACAGGTCTGAATCAATTAAAGCTTTGCCAAAAAACAGACAATTGCTATTGGTTGAAATGTAGCTAGCCTGTTAGCTTAGCATTGTGGCTTCTAAGATACACTTTGACCCCTGACCTTCTTCTTGACCAGGGACATGACTCCGATGCGGGTGAGCACAGGCTGCCGACACAGGCCCTCCCTCGGCACGCCATCGGCAAACGTCTCGGCACCGTCGGCCACGGGCTCACACAGGTGACGCATGAACAGAGAGACATACGCCCTGGAAAAGAGAAAGGGAGGAGAAAGGGAAGAGATTGATACATAAGATGAGAGAAGTGAGGGAGAGAGAACAGACGACAGAGAGGGAACAGACCAGCAGCATCATTGTAGCATGAAGAGCTCAGTGTAAGCTCATACTTTAGCCTGCCTATGACTCAAACAATAAGGACGCCATGCCATATCAGTCCCACTCCACTCACTTGAACTCCTTCTCACTCTTGCCCCTCAGGTCTCTGACCAGCCACTGGCAGGAGAAGGCGTCCTGTGCGGGCATGCCCCAACGCATCACCGCGTTTAGGAAGGCTTTCCTCTGGCGCGTGTTGAAGCCCAATACCTAGAGGGGAGAGAGAGCATAAGGACTTCATAACACATTCATAACCATACACTACCGTTCAGAAGTTTGGGGTCACTTAGAAATGTTCTTGTTTTTGAAAGAAAAGCACATTTCTTGTCCATTAAAACAACATCAAATTGATCAGAAATACAGTGTAGACATTGTTAATGTTGTAAATGACTATTGTAGCTGGAAACGACAGATGTTTTTAAATGGAATATCTACATAGGCGTATCTACAAAGTCTGGTTCATCCTTGGGAGCAATTTCCAAATGCCTGAAGGTACCACGTTCATCTGTACAAAAATAGTACGCAAGTGTAAACACCATGGGACCACGCAGCCGTCATACCGCTCAGGAAGGAGACGCGTTCTGTCTCCTAGAGATGAACGTACTTTGGTGTGAAAAGTGCAAATCAATCCCAGAACAACAGCAAAGGACCTTGTGAAGATGCTGGAGGAAACAGGTACAAAAGTATCTATATCCACTGTATGACAAGTCCTATAGCGACATAACCTGAAAGGCCGCTCAGCAAGTAAGAAGCCACTGCTCCAAAACCGCCATAAAAAAGCCAGACTACGGTTTGCAACTGCACATGGGGACAAAGATCATAGTTTTTGGAGAAATGTCCTCTGGTCTGATGAAATACAAATAGAACTGTTTGGCCATAATTACCATCGTTATGTCTGGAGGAAAAAGGGGGAGGCTTGCAAGCCGAAGAACACCATCCCAACTGTGAAGCACGGGGGTGGAAGCATCATGTTTTGGGGGTGCTTTGCTGCAGGAGGGACTGGTGCACTTCACAAAATAGATGGCATCATGAGGTAGGAAAAGTCTGTGGTTCTTTTGAAGCAACATCTTGGTCGCAAATGGGTCTTCCAAGTGGACAATGACCCCAAGCATACTTCCAAAGTTGTGGCAAAATGACTTAAGGACAACAAAGTCAAGGTATTGGAGTGGCCATCACAAAGACCTGACCTCACTCCTATAGAATATTTGTGGGCAAAACTGAAAAAGCGTGTGTGAGCAAGGAGGCCTTACAAACCTTACTCAGCTCTGTTAGGAGGAATGGGCCAAAATTCACCCAACTTATTATGGGAAGCTTGTGGAAGGCTACCTGAAACATTTGACCCAAGTTAAACAATTTAAAGGCAATGCTACCAAATACTAATTGAGTGTATGTAAATGTCTGACCCACTGGGAATGTGATGAAAGAAATAAAAACTGAAATAAATCATTCTCTCTACTATTATTCTGACATGTCACATTCTTAAAATAAAGTGGTGATCCTGACTGACCTAAGGCAGGGAATGTTTACGAGGATTAAATGTCAGGAATTGTGAAAAACTGAGTTTAAATGTATTTGGCAAAGGTTTACGTCAACTGTATAATATCCATAACCCCTATACAGAATGTATAAATTCTTATGTCAACAAGAATAGCAGATAAGTTGTTGTCTCTAACCTCCAAGTTTCCCCCTACTCTGGCCAACAGGGGGGGAAGTGGCTTGTCTCGCTCGTTCCTCATCTGGCGACGGGACTGTCGGCGAGAACCTGGACGAAGATAGAGAGAATATGAAGGGGGGGTGAGAGAGAGAGAGAGAGAGAGAGAGAGTGAGGGGAAATCAGGAGAGTAAGCAGCATAGTCATTATGGTACTTGAGTGAAGCAGCCATATCATCTGAAATCTAATCATCCATCTGTTACAGGGGTGTCAAAGTCAATTCCTGGAGGGCTGTGTGTCTGCTGGTTTTCGTTATTTCCTTTCAACTTCTGTCCAATTAGCCCTAGACAACCTGGTGAGGGGAGTTCCTTACTAATCAATCAAGTACAAGGGAGGAGCTAAAACCAGCAGACCTTCGGCCGTCGAGGACAGAAGTTTAACACGTGATCCATCCCAACACATTCAACAGAAGAGGCTTCATTCCAAATGTGTTTGTGTCTTGTGTACTTAGGCATACCTTCTGGCCTCTCATCGAAGTCTTCATCCTCCTCCTCAGAGCCCACAGAGTACTCGGACTGGTTATCTGAAATACCAGCATGCCACTCTGAAACAGCACATGGTGTACCGTCAATAGGCTAGGCCCACTGGCCCCATGCGGCTACCATTAGCAATACTTTAGCAATACCTAACGTATAGCACAGAGACCATATTACATGATCTAATTCTAGCAAAGAGCACAGCTTTTATTTAAAACAATCATGGATGAACCAATATATGGGCCAATACAAAGTAGGAGGAGTCTAACCCTTCTTTAATTATAAAAAAGAAGAAGAAGTTATTCAGAATGCCTAAGGTGTGACAGTACAAAATGGCCCATGTTGTCATAGTGATGCATGCTAATAACATAAACGACACCTCCATCCATCTCCATGACAACCAGGACTGACAGTTCCCAACTACCTACCTTGGTCCTCCTGTGCTGCGTCGTTGTAGTTGACAGGCTTGCGGTTCCTCTTGCCCTTGCCCAGTTTACTAGCCAGGTCCTCCTGTTGTTGCTCATAGTGATGTCTCAGCAGCTTCTCCCAGTATTCTGGGTCCACACACTCTTCCTGCTTAATGATCTCACGCTCCACCTCCTCAATCTGGATACACACATGCAAGAACATGGAAGTAAAGTTTACATACAACCAGTGTGATACAATCTACTTATAAACCCGTATAATAGCTCAATGGACAGTGTTAACAGTTTACACATAGATAAATATTTTTAAAAGTACACTAAAGTGCCATACACATTTTTGTATACATTAAAGCGTACAAAAACAGTAATGTTATCTATCACTTCTCTCTCCAACAGCTTTTCTCCATCGCTCTCTCTGTACATCACCTTATCCTCTCAAACCATGTAGCCAGGTACTTTGAAGGAGCTGAGGTATTCCCCAACTGCCCCCCCCCCAAAACCTCACCTCTCCCTTCCCTCTCTCTCTCCTTCCCTCTCTCCCTCCTTCCCTTTCTCACCTTATCCTCCTCTCGTACCATGTAGCGGGCCACTTTGAAGGAGCTGAGGTATTCGTTCATGTTCTGCATGTCTGTGTCGTCTGTAGCGTCCTGGCTCCGGTCCAGCAGTCTCTCGATGGCCGAGCTGTCATAGTGGATCACACTGCCCTCATCATCCCTGTTGTCCCCCGCTGGACAGCGTATAGGAGAGAGAGGGGACATACGTGGTGGTGAGAGGACATTGGGGGAATAGAAAACGGTGGTGAAACACAGATTAGGATGTGACTAAAATCGATCTTTATAAAGATGTATGTAACAACCCCCAAAATGCAATGTATGTTACAGAATTCTCCCAAATCTCTGACATCTAAACATATACCCAAAATAAATGTCCTATCCTTGCATTTCTTCCTCTGAAATCCCTCCATCCTCCTCCTCTATCCTTCCAACTCCCCCTCTCCCTTTCTCCTATCCTCCTCCCATCCCCCACAATCGATCATCAATCAAATCAAACCAATCAACAAATGTCACTTACATTCGATCTCGTCCTTGAAGAGTTCCTCGGTGCCGAACTTGAGGATGTCGTCCAGCTCCTGTTTGGACATGGATCCAGCCTTGGAGCCCAGGCCGGGCCTCACCACCAGGTGGGTCAGCATCATCTTCCTCTTTGCCACCTGGGTGATGCGCTCCTCCACACTGGCACGGGTCACAAAACGGTAGATCATCACCTTGTTGGCCTGCCCGATGCGGTGGGCGCGACTGAATGCCTTGTGAGGGAGAAGGAGGGAGAAGAGGAGGGAGGAAAGAGTGAGATAGGTAGGGAATGGACACAGAATGAGGGAGAGAGAAAAGGGATTAAGGAATTAACCATTAAATCAAATCAAATTGTATAAGTCACATGTGCCGAATACAACAGGTGTAGTAGACCTTACAGTGAAATGCTTACTTACAAGCCCTTAACCAACAATGCAGTTTTAAGAAAACACCTAAAAAAAAGTAAGAGATAAGAATAACAAATCATTAAAGAGCAGCAGTAAATAACAACAGGGGTACCGGTACAGAGTCAATGTGTGGGGGCACCGGTGTCGAGGTAATTGAGGTAATATGTACATGTAGGTAGAGTTCTTAAAGTGACTATGCATAGATAATAACAGAGAGTAGCAGCAGCGTAGAATAGGGGGGAATAGTGCCTTGCGGTCGGAGGCAGAGAAGTTGCCGTAACAGGCAGTGATGCAACCACTCAGGAAGCTCTCGATGGTGCAGCTGTAAAACCTTTTGAGGATCTGAGGACCCATGCCAAATCTCCTGAGGAAGAATAGGTTTTGTCGTGCCCTCTTCATGACTGTCTTGGTGTGCTTGGAACATGTTAGTGTGTTAGTGATGTGGACGCCAAGGAACTTGAAGCTCTCAACCTGCTCCACTACAGCCCCGTCGATGAGAATGGGGGCGTGCTCAGTCCTCCTTTTCCTGTAGTCCACAATCATCTCCTTTGTCTTGATCACATTGGGGGAGAGATTGCTGTCCTTGCACCACACTGTCAGGTCTCTGACCTCCTCCCTATAGGCTGTCTCATCATTGTCGGTGATCAAGCCTACCACTGTTGTGTCATCAGCAAACTTCATGATGGTGTTGGAGTCATACCTGGCCGTGCAGTCATGATTGAACAGGGAGTACAGGAGGGGACTGAGCACGCACCCCTGAGGGGCCATTGTGTTGAGGATCAGCGTGGCGGATGTGTTGTTACCTACCTTTACCACCTGAGGACGGCCCGTCAGGAAGTCCAGGATCCAGTTGCAGAGGGAGGTGTTTAGTCCCAGGGTCCTTAGCTTAGTGATGAGCTTTGAGGGCACAATGGTGTTGAACGCTGAGCTGTAGTCAATGAATAGCATTCTCACATAGGTGTTCCTTTTGTCCAAGTATGAAAGGGCAGTGGGGAGTGCAATAGAGATTGCATAATCTGTGGATCTGTTGGTGCAGTATGCAAATTGGAGTGGGTCTAGGGTTTCTGGGATAATGGTGTTGATGTGAGCTATGACCAGCCTTTCAAAGCACTTCATGGCTACAGACGTGAGTGCTACGGGTCGGTAATCATTTAGGCAGGTTACCTTAGTGTTCTTGGGCACAGGCACTATGGTGGTCTGCTTGAATCATGTTGGTATTATAGACTCAGACAGGGAGAGGTTGAAAATGTCAGTGAAGACACTTGCTAGTTGGTCAGCGCATGCTCGCAGTACACGTCCTGGTCATCCGTCTGGCCCTGCAGCCTTGTGAATGTTGACCTGTTTAAAGGTCTTAATCACATTGTCTGCGTAGAGCGTGATCACACACTCATCCAGAACAGCTGATGCTCTCATGCATGTTTCAGTGTTACTTGCCTCGAAACAAGCATCAAAGTTATTTAGCTCGTCTGGTCAGCTTGTGTCACTGGGCAGCTCTCGGCTGTGCTTCCCTTTGTAGTCTGTAATATTTTGCAAGCCCTGCCACATCCGACGAGCATCGGAGCCGGTGTAGTACGATTCGATCTTGGTCCTGTATTGACGCTTTGCCTGCTTAATGGTTCGTCGGAGGGCATAGCGGGATTTCTTATAAGCTTCCGGGTTACTCCTCAATGCCATCGGAAGAATCTCGGAACATATTCCAGTTTGTGCCAGAAAAACAGTCCTGTAGTTTAGCATCTGCTTCATCTAACCACTTTTTTTATAGACTGAGTCACTGGTGCTTCCGGCTTTAATTTTTGCTTATAAGCAGGAATCAGGAGGATATAATTATGGTAAGATTTTCCAAATGGATGGGGAAGGAGAGCTTTGTACACGTCTTTGTGTGTGGAGTAAAGGTGGTCTTGAATTTTTTTTTTTTTCCCTCTGGTTAGACATTTAACATACTGATAGAAATGAGGTAAAACTGATTTAAGTTTCCCTGCATTAAATTCTCCGGCCACTAGGAGCGCCGCCTCTGGATGAGTGTTTTCCTGTTTGCTTATGGCGGTATACAGCTCATTGAGTGCGGTTTTAGTGCCAGCATTGCTCTGTGGTGGTATGTAGACAATTACAAAAAATACAGATGAAAACTCTCTAGGTAGATAGTGTGGTCTACAGCTTATCATGAGATACTCTACCTCAGGCGAGCAAAACCTAGAGATTTCCTTAGATATCATGCACCAGCTGTTGTTTACATATATGCATAGGCCCCCGCCCCATGTCTTACCAGAGGCTCCTGTTCTATCCTGCCGATAGAGTGTATAACCCGCCAGCTGTATGTTCTTAATATCGTCATTCAGCCACGACTCAGTGAAACATAAGATATTACAGTTTTTAATGTCCCGTTGGTAGGTATATATGTGCTTTCTGTTCGTCCCATTTATTTTCCAGCGATTAAACGTTAGCTAGCAGGATGGAAGGCAAAGGCAGATTAGCCATTTATTTACTGTTTGTATGGTGTTTAAAGAGCAAAAAGTAAGTGCATGGAAATGTATGTAAATTCTACATGAATGTCCTTAAAACTTTTTTTTTTTCTCGATAATGGAAATGATTTCAACATTCAAGTGACAGTCTACCTGGATGTCATTGTGGGGGTTCCAGTCTGAGTCGAAGATGACAACAGTGTCTGCTGTGGCCAGGTTAATACCCAGACCCCCTGCCCTGGTGGACAGCAGGAAACAGAATTGAGGAGCACCAGGAGCTGAGAGAGTGAGACAGAGGGAAAGAGAGAGAGAAGGAGATACAGAAAGTGAGATGGGGGGAGATAAATAAATTGGATTAGACACTGATAACGAGAAGGAAAAAAATCGCAATGTTCCCTTTCATCTAAATGGAAATATTTGTATCTGTTTCTAGAACCTGCAGTGGACTGAGCGTCTGCCTCACCATTGAACCTGTCTATGGCCTCCTGTCTCAGAGCTCCTGTGACTCCTCCGTCGATCCTCTCGTACTTATAACCCTCAAAGTCCAGGAAGTCCTCCAACAGGTCCAACATCTTAGTCATCTACCAGGGAGGGAGGAGAGCAGGAGAGAGAAGAGAAATGGTTACGGAACTGCTAACAGCGCGCATGTTTGTGTTTGCGTGTGTGTGTGTGCGCGTGTGTGTACCAACCTGTGAGAAGACTAGCACCCGGTGTCCCTGGTCCTTCAGTTTCCTCATCATCTTCTGCAACAGAGTCAGTTTCCCAGAAGCCTTTGTGAGGTCCATGCCCTCGTACGCTCCGCTCGCCGTCTTGCGGGCTTCCTAATACCACGGTAAAGACAACACACCATGGCCATGTGATGACATATAACTCATACATTATATATAGATATAACTTCTTTATTGAACTTGAATAACTGAAAGAACGTAAACTCTTTCATTTCAATGAACATTTGTGGTCATGTTTACATTAATGCATATTCCTAGGTTTTTTCCCCCCTTAGACTGAAATAATAGGCTGAATACAATTGTAGCTATACTACTCAAACCTACCAGAATGTGTCACCGTTTTGGTACATGGTACCATTACTGGTACACACGTGAAACTGTTAGGAGTGAAAAGCCCAGCAGCATTGCAGTTCTTGACACACTGAAACCAATGCGCCTGGCACCTCCTACCATAACCCGTTCAAAGGCCACTTAAATATTTTGTCTTGCACAGTCACCGTCTGAATGGCACACATACACAATCCATGTCTCAATTGTCTCAATACTTAAACATCCTTCTTTAACCTGTCTCTTCCCCTTCATCTACACTGATTAAAGTGAATTTAACAGGTGACATCAACAAGGGACCATAGCTTTCACCTTAATTAATGAGTCTGACACGAAGGGTATAATGTTGCTCCCAGACAAGGCCCAAATCCCCATCATTCACATGAAGAAAATAAGGAAATACAGGGGGCGCAGATCAGGGTGCCTGGTGAGAATTCGTCGGCAAGAGGGTAACTCACCTCTACCATCTGTTCTATTAGCGTGCAAACACTGTAGAAAACACTGGGTGGGCTCTGTTCGAGACTATCCTACCAATGGGACATTAAAAACTGTAATATCTTATGTTTCACCAAGTCGTGGCTGAACGACCACACGCATAATATACAGTTGGCTGTGTTTTCCGTACATCGGCAGGACAGAACAGCTACGTCTGGTAGGGTTGGGGGTTTGTGTCTATTTGTAAATAACAGCTGGTGCGCAATGTCTAATGTTAAGGTAGGCTCGAGGTATTGCTCGTCTGAGGTAGAGTACAACATAATAAGCTGTAGACCACACTATCTACCAAGATAAGCTGTAGACCACTCTATCTACCATATTTTTCATAGCCATCTATTTACCACCACAAACCGAAAGTGGCAGTAAGACCGCCTTTCGTTCCAGTTCTCTGCTGCCTGTGACTGGAACGAATTGCAAAAATCGCTGAAGTTGGAGACTTTTATCTCCCTCACCAACTTCAAACATCTGCTATCTGAGCAGTTAACCGATCGCTGCAGCTGTACATAGTCTATCGGTAAATAGCCCACCCATTTTTACCTACCCCATCCCCATTCTGTTTTTATTTATTTACTTTTCTGCTCTTTTGCACACCAATATCTCTACCTGTACATGACCATCTGATCATTTATCACTCCAGTGTTATTAACCTGCAAAATTGTAATTATTCGCCTACCTCCTCATGCCTTTTGCACACAATGTATATAGACTCCCCCTTTTTTTTCTACTGTGTTATTGACTTGTTAATTGTTTACTTACTCCATGTGTAACTTTGTGTTGTCTGTTCACACTGCTATGCTTTATCTTGGCCATGTCGCAGTTGCAAATGAGAACTTGTTCTCAACTAGCCTACCTGGTTAAATAAAGGTGAAATAAAAAAATGTAAAAAAAATTCAATGAGCCATAAGGCCGCATTTATGGCCATAAGTAAACAAGAAAATGCTCATCCAGAAGTGGTCGGGGACTTTAATACAGGAAAACTTAAATCCGTTTTATCTCATTTCCACCAGCATGTCACATGTGCAACCAGAGGGAAAAAACTCTAGACTACCTTTACTCCACACACAGAGACACATGCAAAGCTCTCCTTCGCCCTCCATTTGGCAAATCTGACCATAATTATATCCTCCTGATTCCTGCTTACAAGCAAAACCTAAAGCAGGAAGTACCAGTGACTCACTCAATACGGAAGTGGTCAGATGACGCGAATGCTACGCTTAAGGATTGTTTTTCTAGCACAGACTGGAATATGTTCCGCGATTCATCCAATGGCATTCAGTCACCGGCTTCATCAATGAGTGCATTGACGATATTGTCCCCACAGGTAACATCTGCACCGAGCTCAAGGCGAGAGCTGCCGCTTTCAAGAAGCGGGACATTAATCCGGAAGCTTATAAGAAATCCCGCTATGCCCTCAGATGAACCATCAAACAGGCAAAGTGTCAATACAGGACCAAGATTGAATCCTACTACACTGACTCCGACGCTCGTCAGATGTGGCAGAGCTTGCAAAGTGTTACGGACCACAAAGGTAAACTCAGACGTGAGCTGCCCAGTGACGCAAGCCTACCAGACGGGCTAAATACCTTGTATGCTCGCTTCGAGGCAAGCAACACTGAAACATGCATGAGAGCACCAGCTGTTTCAGATGCCTGTGTGATCACGCTCTCCGTAGCCGATGTGAGTAAGACCTTTAAACAGGTCAACATTCACAAGGCCACGGGGCCAGACGGATTACCAGGACGTGTACTCAGAACATGTGCGGACCAACTGGCAAGTGTCTTCACTGACATTTTCAACCTCTCCCTCACCGAGTCTGTAATACCTACATCTTTCAAGCAGACCACCATAGTCCCTGTGCCCAAGAAAGTGAAGGTAATCTGTTGAAATGACTACCGACCCGTAACACTCATGTTAGTAGCCATGAAGTGCTTTGAAAGGCTGGACATGGCTCACATCAACACCATCATCCCAGAAACCGTAGACCCACTCCAATTCGCATACCGCCCCAACAAATTCGATTTGATATGATTTGGTTCACCTGGTCAGTCAATCATTGAAAGAGCAGGTGTTCCTAACGTTTTGTACACTCAGTGTATCATTATGATCATGTTACGGTGCGTGAATGAGGACCCAAAAGCGAATTAACTTAAACAGAGCTTCTTTAATTACCAAACATAGGTAGGCTCAGACGGACCGGCAGATTCCGACAGGACAAGACAAGGTTACAGCAAACATGACGACAGTCTGGTTCAGGCATGAAACACAACAAACAAGAATCCGACAAGGACAGGAGCAGAAACAGAGAGAGATATAGGGACCTAATCAGAGGGAAAAAGGGAACAGGTGGGAAAAGGGGTGACGAGGTGGTTAGGAGGAGACAAGGCACAGCTGGGGGAAAGAGGGGGAGAAAAGGTAACCTAACAACGACCAGCAGAGGGAGACAGGGTGAAGGGAAAGGACAGAGACAAGACACAACATGACAGTACATGACAGATCATAGTTACCATGGAGGCGACAGGGAAGAGATAGGGGTGGTTGGCACACTTCTTCAGGTCCATCATGATGTTGAGTAGAGACACCTGGTTACCTCCTCCTTTAGAGTTCAAAGCCTCAAAGTTCCTTGTCAGAATCAACTTGTAGTATTTCCTTTTATAATACATCAATGAAGAAAGACACAGTTAGTGTGTGATTATTTTTATGATTATCTTGTCACTCTCTCTTTTTCAGTCTCTTTGTCAACCATACGCCTTTCCCTCCTCTCTTCCCTCTTTTTCACTATTCCTGTCCTTTCATTCCTCTCCTCTCCTTTCTCCCTTCATGCATCCTCCCCCACCCCTCCCCACTCTCTCTCCACCCCGCTCCTCCTTACTTCTGCATGGGGCTTAGTTCCACTCGTACGATGAGCTCAGTCTTGGACGGCATGTTCTTGAAGACGTCAGCCTTCAGCCTCCTCAACATGTGGGGACCCAGCAGGTCATGGAGCTTCTGGATCTGGTCCTCCTTGGAGATGTCTGCAAACTCCTCCAGGAACCCCTCCAGATTACTACAGAGGGAGGGAGAGAGAGATAGTGAAAGCATGTCTGGTGAATGGAGGCTATTTAGGTTGAAAACATGCAAATAGAAGTACAGATGCATGGCTGTGTTGTGTGTGAGTGGTTTGCTTGCATATATGGCTGCATTTGGACAAGCAGCTCGATTCCACTAATTGGTCTTTTGGCCAATCACATCAGATCTTTTCACGTCAGCTCTTTTTCAGAGCTGATCTGATTGGTCAAAAGACCAATTAGTGGGGGAAAAAGATCATAATTGGGCTGCCTGTCTAAACACAGCCTTTGAGTGTGTGCATCTATACATCCACATACGTCCAAGTCGGTGTCAGTCTATATGTACATGTTATGCGTATGTGTTTATATGGCTGTGTTTACACAGAGAGCCCAATTCTGATATTTGGCCTAATTATTGATCTGATAGGTCAAAATACCAATTAGTGGCAAAAGATCAGAATTAGTCTGTCTGTGTAAACACAGCCATTATGTGAATATGTGTGTGCGTGTGTTACCCTACTTGAAACGGTTGGGAGTGAGGAAGTTGAGCAGGTGAAACAGCTCCTCCAGGTTGTTCTGTAGAGGAGTACCAGTCAGCAGCAGCTTGTGGTCAATCGTATAGTCATTCAGACGTCTGAAGAACTGAGGAGAGAAACCACAGGCAATAATTAATTGATTGATTCAACGATTGATTGATTGGTGACGTTCATTGTCTTTCAAGAGGAAATTCTGTAAGGTTTCAAATTGTATTTGTGAAGTTTTCAGGTTTTATGATTAGCGAGAGTCTTTCTGGATGGCTCGGTATTGTCTTCCTCGAAGTGAGCATAGAATGTGTTGAGCTCGTCTGGGAGGGAGGATTCAGTGGGCACCTCACAGCTGGATTTGCCTTTGTAGTCTTTGGTAGTGTGTAGTCCTTGCCACATACGGAGTGAGTCTGAGTTGTCGAACGTCAATTCAAGGTTTGAGTCTGTATTGCCTTTGGCGTCCCTAATGGATTTGCGTAACTGCTCGCCTTGTACGCGTTGCGTGCTACCAAGTCATCGGGGTTCGTTCTGCTGACATTGAATGCTGCAGTACGGGCTATCAGCATTGTACGGATATCTCCGTTCATCCAGGGTTTTTGTTTGGGGCAGTGGTGTAGCGGTGCCTTGAAAAGTAGGTATACTCAAATTTTGCCAATTTTTCTCCAAACGCCCTGTCCGGCAAAGGAAAGGCACCCTGTCTGAAAAATTGAGAAACAATTACATACACTATGAACCTACAATGATAAATCCCACATTGGTCTTTCACAGTCAGGCCAACCCAAGCTGTTCTATGCAGTAGGCTAATAGTAGGCCTACTATTGAAACTGATAAACTGAGTTAGATATGTACAGGTTACAGATTTTACCCAATTTTGTTTCCAGGTTTTCGTTCTCAAAGTCACACAGTTTTTAACAGAAAAACAACATCATTGTATGTTCTAAGTCAATAACAATGCTTAAACCACATCAAGAGACCACCTTTGAGATCTGGGAAAATCAACATTTTTTAGATTTAAAAAAAAAGTTACCCTTTACTTCACGTGTGCAGGCACCTAGCACTATTGTTTGATTAGCATGTTTCTAGCACATGAGATGGAGTTTGCAAAGGAAAAGGCCACTGGAATTATGCAAATAATCATGATCTGTTTCTGACAGGTAGGATACTTTGTATCTAGCTAACATTTAATAGAGAAGGTTTTTGGGAAAGCCTTTCAATCTACCAGAAGATGGGTTTGCCTTTCATTAGCATCGCTATATTTGACCTGTTCCTTAATTGGTTTTACTTCATATTATGAGGCATGTCTTACCTTGCTTCAAAGTAGCATGTAGCCAAAATCCACCATAGAAACGGGAAGGCAATTATTTTTTATAAAGACTTCCTCATATGTGTTCTATTGGTTTTCTTTCAACTTTGTTTCATTGTCTAGCAGCCAAAGGCATCATCCTAATCATGTTAGTCACCCATGTTGCTATGCCCTCCAACAAAACATCAAACAGGCAAAGCGTCAATACAGGACCAAGATCGAATCGTACTACACTGGCTCAGACGCTCTTCGGATGTGGCAGGGCTTGCAAACTGTTACAGACTACAAAGGGAAGCACAGCTGAGAGCTGCCCAGTGACAAGAGCCTACCAGACGAGCTAAATAACTTTTATGCTCACTTCGAGGCAAATAACACTGAAACATGCATGAGAGCTTCAGCTGTTCCGGACGACTGTGAGATCACACTCTCCGCAGCCGATGTGAGTAAGACCTTTAAACAGGTCAACATTCACAAGGCCGGAGGGCCAAACGGATTACCAGGATGTGTACTCCGAGCATGACCTGACCAACTGGCAAATGTCTTCACTGACATGTTCAACTACTCCCTGTCTGAGTCAGTAATACCACCATAGTCCCTGTGCCCAAGAACACTAAGGTAACCTGCTTAAAACTTGTTGGAGATAGGGGGCAGTATTTTCACTTTGGATGAATTGCGTGCCCATAGTGAACTTCATCCTACTCTGTCCTAGATTGCTAATATATGCATATTATTATTACTATTGGATAGAAAACACTGATGTTTCTAAAACTGTTTGAATTATGTCTGTGAGTATAACAGAACTCATAGGGCAGGCAATCTTCCAAACAGGAAGTGAAATTCTGAATACATGTCTAATTTTAAGTCATCGCCTATCCACTTGCAAATAAGATTGAGATCTGGAAGCACTTCCTACGCCTTCAACTAGATGTCCTCAATCAGTATAACGTGGAATGGAGCTTCTGGTGATTAAGAAGTGAGTATACAGCAATGCCCACTGAAGAATAAGTGGGTATATGGCATATACCTGCGTATACCCTCCACTACACCAGCGGCTTGGGGTATGTCTGGATTCTTATTGTGGGTACAACATCATCAACACATTTCCTATTGAAGCCTGTGACTGACGATGTATATTCCTCAATGTTGATGGATGAGTCCTGGGTGGATGAAGCTTTGACCGTATTCCAATCAGTATTCTCAAAACAGTCCTGCAGCATTGAGTCTGCCTCCTCTGTCCAGCGCCTCACTATTCTCTGTGTTGGTGTCTCCTTCTTGAGTTGCTGCGTGTAGGACGGGGGAGTAGGAACAGAGAGACGTGATCTGATTGGCCAAAGTTAAAAACAGTACAAACGCACACACACAAAACCAAACAGGTGCAGCCTACCTTGCTCTGGTTGTTCTTGAGGCGGTGGGCTTCGTCCACCACTAGACAGGCCCAGTCTATAGACTTCAGGGAGGTCTGGTCTATCGTCACCAGCTCATAGGACGTCAACAGGACATGGAACTTTATAGGGGCTTCTCTCTGGAGAGGAGGAGGGGGGATAGAGGGGAGAGAGAGAGAGGAGGAGGGGGGATAGAGGGGGGAGAGAGGGGAGAGAGAGAGGAGGAGGGGGGATAGAGGGGGGATAGAGAGGGGAGGAGGGGGGATAGAGGGGGGATAGAGAGGGGAGAGAGAGAGGAGGAGGGGGGATAGAGGGGGGATAGAGGGGGGAGAGAGAGAGAGGAGGATGGGGGATAGAGGGGAGAGAGAGAGGAGGAGGGGGATAGAGGGGGAGAGAGAGAGGAGGAGGGGGGATAGAGGGGGGAGAGAGAGGGGAGGAGGGGGGATAGAGGGGAGAGAGAGAGGAGGAGGGGGGATAGAGGGGGGATAGAGGGGAGAGAGAGAGAGGAGGAGGGGGATAGAGGGGGGATAGAGAGGGGGAGAGAGAGAGAGAGGAGGAGGGGGGATAGAGGGGGGATAGAAAGGGGAGAGAGAGAGGAGGAGGGGGGATAGAGGGGAGAGAGAGAGGAGGAGGGGGGATAGAGGGGAGAGAGAGAGAGGAGGAGGGGGGATAGAGGGGGGATAGAGGGGAGAGAGAGAGGAGGAGGGGGGATAGAGGGGGGAGAGAGGGGAGGAGGAGGGGGGATAGAGGGGGGATAGAGGGGAGAGAGAGAGAGGAGGAGGGGGGATAGAGGGGGGATAGAGAGGGGAGAGAGAGGAGGAGGGGGGATAGAGGGGGGATAGAGAGAGGAGGAGGGGGGATAGAGGGGAGAGAGAGAGGAGGAGGGGGGATAGAGGGGGGAGAGAGAGAGGAGGAGGGGGGATAGAGGGGGGATAGAGAGGGGAGAGAGAGAGGAGGAGGGGGGATAGAGGGGAGAGAGAGAGGAGGAGGGGGGATAGAGGGGGGATAGAGAGGGGAGAGAGAGAGGAGGAGGGGGATAGAGGGGAGAGAGAGAGGAGGAGGGGGGATAGAGGGGGATAGAGAGGGGAGAGAGAGAGGAGGAGGGGGGATAGAGGGGAGAGAGAGAGGAGGAGGGGGGATAGAGGGGAGAGAGAGAGGAGGGGGGATAGAGGGGGGATAGAGAGGGGAGAGAGAGAGGAGGAGGGGGGATAGAGGGGGGATAGAGAGGGGAGAGAGAGGAGGAGGGGGGATAGAGGGGGGATAGAGAGGGGAGAGAGAGGAGGAGGGGGGATAGAGGGGGGATAGAGAGGGGAGAGAGAGAGGAGGAGGGGGATAGAGGGGGGATAGAGAGGGGAGAGAGAGAGGAGGAGGGGGGATAGAGGGGGATAGAGAGGGGAGAGAGAGAGGAGGAGGGGGGATAGAGGGGAGAGAGAGAGGAGGAGGGGGGATAGAGGGGAGAGAGAGAGGAGGGGGGATAGAGGGGGGATAGAGAAGGGAGAGAGAGAGGAGGAGGGGGGATAGAGGGGGGATAGAGAGGGGAGAGAGAGGAGGAGGGGGGATAGAGGGGGGATAGAGAGGGGAGAGAGAGGAGGAGGGGGGATAGAGGGGGGATAGAGAGGGGAGAGAGAGAGGAGGAGGGGGATAGAGGGGGGATAGAGAGGGGAGAGAGAGAGGAGGAGGGGGGATAGAGGGGGGATAGAGAGGGGAGAAAGAGAGGAGGAGGGGGGATAGAGGGGGGATAGAGAGGGGAGAGAGAGAGGAGGAGGGGGGATAGAGGGGGGATAGAGAGGGGAGAAAGAGAGGAGGAGGGGGGATAGAGGGGGGAGAGAGAGGGGAGAGAGAGAGGAGGAGGGGGATAGAGGGGGGATAGAGAGGGGAGAAAGAGAGGAGGAGGGGGGATAGAGGGGGGATAGAGAGGGGAGAGAGAGAGGAGGAGGGGGGATAGAGGGGGAATAGAGAGGGGAGAGAGAGAGGAGGAGGGGGGATAGAGGGGAGAGAGAGAGGAGGAGGGAGGATAGAGGGGGGATAGAGAGGGGAGAGAGGGAGGAGGAGGGGGGATAGAGGGGGGATAGAGAGGAGGAGGGGGGATAGAGGGGGGATAGAGAGGGGAGAGAGAGAGGAGGAGGGGGGATAGAGGGGGGATAGAGAGGGGAGAGAGAGAGGAGGAGGGGGGATAGAGGGGGGATAGAGAGGGGAGAGAGAGAGGAGGAGGGGGGATAGAGGGGGGATAGAGAGGGGAGAGAGAGAGGAGGAGGGGGGATAGAGGGGGGATAGAGAGGGGAGAGAGAGAGGAGGAGGGGGGATAGAGGGGGGATAGAGAGGGGAGAGAGAGAGGAGGAGGGGGGATAGAGGGGGGATAGAGAGGGGAGAGAGAGAGGAGGAGGGGTATAGAGGGGGGATAGAGAGGGGAGGAGGGGGGATAGAGGGGGGATAGAGGGGAGAGAGAGAGGAGGAGGGGGGATAGAGGGGGGATAGAGAGGGGAGAGAGAGAGGAGGAGGGGGGATAGAGGGGGGATAGAGAGGGGAGAGAGAGAGGAGGAGGGGGGATAGAGGGGGGATAGAGAGGGGAGAGAGAGGAGGAGGGGGGATAGAGGGGAGAGAGAGGAGGAGGGGGGATAGAGGGGGGATAGAGAGGGGAGAGAGAGAGGAGGAGGGGGGATAGAGGGGGGAGAGAGAGGAGGGGGGATAGAGGGGGGATAGAGAGGGGAGAGAGAGGAGGAGGGGGGATAGAGGGGGGAGAGAGAGGAGGGGGGATAGAGGGGGGATAGAGAGGGGAGAGAGGGACAGAGAGAAACAGAAGCAGATATTTGATTTTTTTCTTTTTTAGAAGATGGGATGAACAGATCTGAGCTTTCTCTCATGTCGTTCCTCTGCCCCCTCCTCCCCTCCCTCCCTCCCGTCCGTCCTCACCCTCAGTTTGAAGGTTTTCCTCCCTCCCCGTACGGCCGTGTCGTCGAAGGTCAGCTCGTTCTCTCTGATGATGGCTCTGCTGTCCTTGTCTCCTGTGTAGGTCACCACGTAGAAGTCAGGGGCCCACATCTCAAACTCTCTCTCCCAGTTAATGATGGTGGAGAGGGGGGCACTCACCAGGAACGGGCCCCTAGTGTGGCCCTTGGTGGGGGGAAGAGGGTAGGAGAGATTTTTTTTATACAAAGATGAATAGAATACTTTATTATTCTATTAAAATGACAACATGATACTCAAGAGGGAATTTGCATAGCACAGAGAACACAGGGCTCCTAACGGTGCCGTCCTACCTCTTTAAAGAGTGAGTAAAGGAAGACGATGGTCTGGATAGTCTTGCCCAGCCCCATCTCGTCTGCCAGGATGGTGTCAGTGCCCTGTGCCCAGGAGAAACGCAGCCAGTTGAGTCCCTCCAGCTGGTAGAGGTGCAGAGTGCCCCCCGTCGCCGTCACAAAGTCTGGCTGCTCCTCGTACTTTATCGTAGGCTGGAAGATAAAGAGAAAGAGGGATGGTGATGTAAGGGGGGAAAAATGGAGATAAACATCATTGACATCATTGTACAGAATGACACTAGAGTTTTGACTTGGTAGTGAGAGTTGATCGGCTACCGGAATGACGACCAATAGATGTGGCCGTTACAGAGTGAGTGAGCCAATCAGAACTCACGTCGTTGACAGGTGATCTGTGGGGGTCTTCACTCTCTTCCATCCTCATCCTCCTCATCCTCCTCGGCATGTCTGGGGCCTCCTTCATCACCTCATCCCTGAACCAATCAATCAATTGATCCATCAATCAATCTATCAAGCATCAATCCAGTGTCCCTGAGCTATTTACAACAGCATACAAGGTTTGCCAAACTTGGTTTGTGATGTAGAACTGTGACGTTTACCATGTTGACACTGACATTATTAAGACAGATTCACTGTAGTAGTGTTAAGTGCCAACATGGATGCCATTTGGCCAGTCCACTAGTCCAGTACCTGTGTGCCCAGTAGTTGGCCTTGTGAATGACAAACTCTGGCATCTCCAGATCGTCTCTCTCCCATGTGCACTGGTCGTAGGTCAGGTCTCTCCACTTGACCAGGTAGTGGTATATCCCTTTCTTGTCCATACTGGGAAACACACACACACACACACGTACACACACGTACACACACGTACACACACACACGTACACACACATTATGGACAGAACTGCACACAATAATAAACTAGCACACACACACATACATACACACACACCCGCCTCACACATACACACACACCCCGCCCACCCACCCACCCCCATCTCACACACCCCAACCCCGCTCCCCCCCCCCCCCCCCATCCCCACATGCACACGTACCTGTGGTTGATGATGCGGTGGACCATCATCCATTCAGGCTTGATGCCGTATTTATAGAACTTGTCATCCAGGGCAGCATAGTCTGGGTCTTTCAGCCTCCTCTTCTCACTCTTAATACTCTCCTCCTCTCCCCCCGACCCATAGTCCAGACTGGGAGGCTCCTCCATATCTGTCTTCCTCTGGTAGTTACGGAACATCACAGAGTGGAAGATCTCCAGCTAGACGGATGGTAAAGAAGAGAAAAAAGAAGAGAGGAATAGATGGAGGAAAGAGAGAATGTGTTGAATGAAAACAAGGAAGGGAAGTGTGTAGGATACTTGCATGCTAAGCGTCTTGTCGTTTTTCATATCATTACATCAGCCTCTCCTCCAACTGTTTCACTCTCTCTCTCTCTCCCTCCCTCCCTGCCTACTTCTCTCTCCCTTTCCTCTCATCTCCCTCTATTTCCCTCTCACCTGCAGTTCAGTGATCCAGGTACAGTGCCAGTAGGACTGTCCAGTCAGCTTGACAAAGAACTCCCTCTCAGCCCTGCCCTTCATGGGGGGTGGCGGAGGAGCATCAGGAGGGGTATCGGGGGCGGGAGGCACGGGTACAGGATCGGGGGGCTCGCCCCATCGCCAGTGGAGGATCCTCTGCACCCTGCCCTTGATAGCAGGACACTGGGTGTAGAAGACGAAAATGCAGAATCAGAATAAATTAGAGTAAGGTAAAGTAGAGTAGATTGAATAGAATACAATAGGAAAGCTTTATTGTCCACACAATGTGGACATTTTGCATTTGGTGGCATTGTGCACATAATGTGGCATTGTGCACATAATGATAAACAAACAAGACTTACAGTGCAGCGTGGACACAGCCACTCTCCGTTGGGGATCTCAGGCAGGGGCGGGTTGAGACAGTGGATGTGGTAGGAGGAAGTGCAGGTGTCACAGCACAATAGTTCCCCCCCATCTTTACAGACCCTGCAGAACTCAATGTGGTCATCCTCCTCTTCCTCCAGTCCTACCAGCAGTCCAACCCCAGGTACCTCTGGTACCACCATGTCCTCACTCTCCTCCTCAAACTCCTCAAAGTCCTCATCCTTCGCTTCCCACTGGATCCCCTCTTTCTCCTGCAGGAGAAGAGGAGAGGAATAGGACAGGAGAGGAGAAGAGGAGAGAAAGAGGACAGGAGAGGAGAAGAGGAGAGAAAGAGGACAGGAGAGGAGAAGAGGAGTGGAAGAGGACAGGAGAAGAGGAGGGGAGGAGGACAGGAGAGGAGAAGAGGAAGAGGACAGGACGGGAGAGGAGAGGAGAAGAGGAGGAGGACAGGAGAGGAGAAGAGGAGAAAAGGAGGAGGACAGGACAAGAGGACAGGAGGAGGACAGTAGGGGGACAGGAGGAGGACAGGAGAGGAGAAGAGGAGGACAGGAGGAGGACAGGACAAGAGGACAGGAGGAGGACAGGAGGAGGACATGAGAAGAGTGTATGGGGAAGTAATAAGTAAATAAAATAATTTGATCCATTATCATCATCGGTAGGGTTTACATGTCTGATGATACCTTACAGTGCATTCAGAAAGTACTCAGGCCCCTTGACTTTATCCATACCCATTTTGATACATTACAGCCTTATTCTAAAATGTATTAAATCAAAAATACCCTAAAATGACAAGGCAAAAACTGTTTTTTTTTAGAAATGTTTGCAAATGTATAAAATAAAAAATCTGAAATACCTTACTTACATAAGTATTCAGACCCTTTGGTATGAGACTCGAAATTGAGCTCAGGTGCATCCTGTTTCCATGAATCATCCTTGAGATTTTTCTACAACTTGATTGGAGTCTACCTGTGGTAAATTCAATTGATTGGACATCATTTGGAAAGGCACACACCTGTCTGTATAAGGTCCCACAGTTGACAGAGCATGTCAGAGCAAAAAACAAGCCATACGGTCGAAGAAATTGTCCATAGAGCTCAGAGACAGGATTGTGTTGAGGCACAGATCTGGGGAAGGGTACAGAGATATTTCTGCAGCATTGAAGGTCCCCAAGAACACAGTGGCCTCCAGAATTCTTAAAAGGATGAAGTTTGGAACCCAAGACTCCGCCGGGCCAAACTGAGCAATCGGGGGAGAAGGGCCTTGGTCAGGGAGGTGACCAAGAACTCGATGTTCACTCTGACGGAGCTCCAGAGTTCCTCTGTGGAGATGGAATAACCTTCCAGAAGGACAACCATCTCAGCAGCACTCCACCAATCAGGCCTTTATGGTAGAGTGGCAAGCTGAAAGCCACTCAGTTTTTCAACGGCAGGGAGACGATTCAGGATCATGGGAAAGATGAACAGAGCAAAGTACAGAGAGATCCTTGATGAAAACCTGCTCCAAAGCGCTCAGAACCTCAGAATGGGGCAAAGGTTCACCTTCCAACAGGACAACGACCCTAAGCACACAGCCAAGACAACGTAGGAGTGTCTTCAGGAAAAGTCTCTGAATGTCCTTGAGTGGCCCACCCAGAGCCCGGACTTGAACCTGATCAAACATCTCTGGAGAGACCTGAAAATAGCTGTGCAGCGACGCTCCACATCCAACCTGAAAGAGCTTGAGAGGATCAGCAGAGAAGAATGGGAGAAACTCCCCAAATACAGGTGTGCAAAGCTTTCAGCGTCATACCTAAGAAGACTCAAGGCTGTAATCACTGCCGAAAGTGCTTCAACAAAGTACTGAGTAAAGGGTCTGAATACTTACGTACAGTTGAAGTCGGAAGTTTACATACACTTAGGTTGGAGTCATTAAAACTCATTTTTCAACCATTCCAAAAATGTCATGTTAACATGTCAAGTCAGTTAGTACATCTACTTTGTGCATGACAAGTAATTTTTCCAACAATTGTTTACAGACAGATTATTTCACTTATAATTCACTGTATCACAATTCCAGTGGGTCAGAAGTTTACATACACTAAGTTAACTGTGCCTTTAAACAGTTTGGAAAATTCCAGAAAATTATATCATAGCTTTAGAAGCTTCTGATAGGCTAATTGACATCATTTGAGTCAATTGAAGGTGTACCTGTGGATGTATTTCAAGGCATACCCTCAAACTCAGTGCCTCTTTGCTTGACATAATGGGAAAATCAAAAGAAATCAGCCAAGACCTCAGAAAAGAATTGTAGACCTTCACAAGTCTTTTTCATCCTTGGGAGCGATTTCCAAACGCCTGAAGGTACCACGATCATCTGTACAAACAATAGTACGCAAGTATAAACACCATGGGACCACGCAGCCATCATACCGCTCAGGAAGGAGACGCGTTCTGTCTCCTAGAGATGAACGTACTTTGGTGCGAAAAGTGCAAATCAAACCCAGAAAAACAGTGAAGGACCTTGTGAAGATGCTGGAGGAAACAGGTACAAAAGTATCTATATCCACAGAAAAACAAGTCCTATATCGACATAACCTGAAAGGCCGCTCAGCAAGGAAGAAGCCACTGCTCCAAAACCGCCATAAAAAAGCCAGACTACGGTTTGCAACTGCACATGGGGACAAAGATTGTACTTTTTGGAGAAATGTCCTCTGGTCTGATGAAACAAAAATAGAACTGTTTGGCCATAATGACCATCATTATGTTTGGAGGAAAAAGGGGGAGGCTTGCAAGCCAAAGAACACCATCCCAACCTTGAAGCACGGGGGTGGCAGTATCATGTTGTGGGGGTGCTTTGCTGCAGGAGGGACTGGTGCACTTCACAAAATAGATGACATCATGAGGCAAAACAAATATGTGGATATATTGAAGCAACGTCTCAAGACATCAGTCAGGAAGTTAAAGCTTGGTCGCAAATGGGTCTTCCAAATGGACAATGACCCCAAGCATACTTCCAAAGTTGTGGCAAAATGGCTTAAGGACAACAAAGTCAAGGTATTGGAGTGGCCATCACAAAGCCCTGACCTAAATTCCATAGAAAATTTGTTGGCAGAACTGAAAAAGTGTGTGCGAGCTAGGAAGCCTACAAACCTGACTCAGTTACACCAGCTCTGTCAGGAGGAATGGGCAAAGATTCACCCAATTTATTGTGGGAAGCTTGTGGAAGGCTACCTGAAATGTTTGACCCAAGTTGAACAATTGAAAGGCAATGCTACCAAATATTAATTGAGTGTATGTAAACTTCTGACCCACTGTGAATGTGATGAAAGAAATAAAAGCTGAAATAAATCACTCTCTCTACTATTATTCTGACAATTCACGTTCTTAAAATAAAGTGGTGATCCTAACTGACCTACAACAGGGAATTTTTAGGAATGTCAGGAATTGTGAAAAACTGAGTTTAAATGTCTTTGGCTGAGGTGTCTGTAAACTTCCGACTTCAACGGTAAATGTGATATTTACGGGTTTTGACATTTTTTTATTTAGCAAAAATACCTAAAAACATTTTTTTCTTTGTCATTATGGGGTATTGTGTGTAGACTGAGGAGGGGGGGAAAAAACAATTTAATCAATTTTAGAATAAGTCTGGAACGTAACAAAATGTGTAAAAAGTCAAGGGGTCTGAATACTTTCCGAAAGCTCACTGTGAATAGAGTACACACTAACAGTAGCATTGCACGCAGCTCGGTCTGTAATGCTGACATAAACAATCAGTCAAATAGGCAGACTTGAGGATTATTAACACCAACTTTGAGGATTACGGTACGGTACTCACACAGTGTGGGCAACTCCACTTGCCCTCGGGGGCCTTCTCCAGCTCAGGCTCCAGACAGACCAGGTGGTAGGCCCTAGGACAGGTGTCACACAGAATGATCTCCCCTCCCTGCTGGCACACCTCACAGTAGTCCTGGTGGTCTGTCTCATAACCATCCCCCTCCACCTCACCCTCATCCAGCACTGCGAGAGAGAGAGAGAGAGAGAGAGAGAGAGAGAGAGAGAGAGAGAGAGAAAAGAGAGAGAGAGAGCGAGAGAGAGAGAGAGAGAAAATGGGGAGGGAAAAATGAGGAGGGAAAAGGGAAGGGGGATAAGAGAGAGGGGTGGGAGAGAGGGAGAAGGAGAAAAGACAGAGACACATCACATGCTGAGCATAAGTCAGACAGATTCAGAGTTTATAACCTTTTTTTATGGAACATTTTGTTTACTTTTCTTATTCTTCTTGGCCGGGCGTCCTCTCTTGTTCTTCTTGACCCGGGAGGAGCTGTCGGAGCGGACCGAGGAGCTGTGGACACTGGAGTCCTCTTGCAGCGAGTCCTCCTCATCAACATCATCACCACTCTGAGAGGAAGGGATTGAGTTAGATACAGTGCCTTGGTAAAGTATTCGGCCCCCTTGAACTTTGCAACCTTTTGCCACATTTCAGGCTTCAAACATAAAGATATAAAACTGTATTTTTTTGTGAAGAATCAACAACAAGTGGGACACAATCATGAAGTGGAACGACATTTATTGGATATTTCAAACTTTTTTAACAAATCAAAAACTGAAAAATTGGGCGTGCAAAATTATTCAGCCCCTTTACTTTCAGTGCAGCAAACTCTCTCCAGAAGTTCAGTGAGGATCTCTGAATGATCCAATGTTGACCTAAATGACTAATGATGATAAATACAATCCACCTGTGTGTAATCAAGTCTCCGTATAAATGCACCTGCACTTTGATAGTCTCAGAGGTCCGTTAAAAGCGCAGAGAGCATCATGAAGAACAAGGAACACACCAGGCAGGTCCGAGATACTGTTGTGAAGAAGTTTAAAGCCGGATTTGGATACAAAAATATTTCCCAAGCTTTAAACATCCCAAGGAGCACTGTGCAAGCGATAATATTGAAATGGAAGGAGTATCAGACCACTGCAAATCTACCAAGACCTGGCCGTCCCTCTAAACTTTCAGCTCATACAAGGAGAAGACTGATCAGAGATGCAGCCAAGAGGCCCATGATCACTCTGGATGAACTGCAGAGATCTACAGCTGAGGTGGGAGACTCTGTCCATAGGACAACAATCAGTTGTATATTGCACAAATCTGGCCTTTATGGAATGGTGGCAAGAAGAAAGCCATTTCTTAAAGATATCCATAAAAAGTGTATTTTAAAGTTTGCCACAAGCCACCTGGGAGACAAACCAAAGATGTAGAAGAAGGTGCTCTGGTCAGATGAAACCAAAATTGAACTTTTTGGCAACAATGCAAAACGTTATGTTTGGCGTAAAAGCAACACAGCTGAACACACCATCCCCACTGTCAAACATGGTGGTGGCAGCATCGTGGTTTGGGCCTGCTTTTCTTCAGCAGGGACAGGGAAGATGGTTAAAATTGATGGGGAGATGGATGGAGCCAAATACAGGACCATTCTGGAAGAAAACCTGATGGAGTCTGCAAAAGACCTGAAACTGGGACGGAGATTTGTCTTCCAACAAGACAATGATCCAAAATATAAAGCAAAATCTACAATGGAATGGTTCAAAAATAAACATATCCAGGTGTTAGAATGGCCAAGTCAAAGTCCAGACCTGAATCCAATCGAGAATCTGTGGAAAGAACTGAAAACTGCTGTTCACAAATGTTCTCCATCCAACCTCACTGAGCTCGAGCTGTTTTGCAAGGAGGAATGGGAAAACATTTCAGTCTCTCGATGTGCAAAACTGATAGAGACATACCACAAGCGACTTACAGCTGTAATCGCAGCAAAAGGTGGCGCTACAAAGTATTAACTTAAGGGGGCTGAATAATTTTTCACGCCCAATTTTTCAGTTTTTGATTTGTTAAAAAAGTTTGAAATATCCAATAAATGTCGTTCCACTTCATGATTGTGTCCCACTTGTTGTTGATTTTTCACAAAAAAATACAGTTTTATATCTTTATGTTTGAAGCCTGAAATGTGGCAAAAGGTCGCAAAGTTCAAGGGGGCCGAATACTTTCGCAAGGCACTGTATATACTCAGCAAAAAAAGTAACGTCCCTTTTTCAGGACGCTGTCTTTCAAAGATAATTTGTAAAAATCCAAATAACTTCACAGATCTTCATTGTAAAGGGTTTGAACACTGTTTCCCATGTTTGTGGAATGAACCATAAACAATTAATCAATATGCACCTGTGGAACAGTGGTTAAGACACTAACAGCTTACAGACAGTAGGCAATTAAGGTCACAGTTATGAAAACTTAGGACACTAAAGAGGCCTTTCTACTGACTCGGAAAAACCCCAAAACAAAGATGCCCAGGGTCCCTACTCATCTGCGTGAACATGCCTTAGGCATGCTGCAAGGAGGCATGAGGACTGCAGATGTGGCCAGGGCAATAAATTGCAATGTCCGTACTATGAGACGCCTAAGACAGTGCTACAGGGAGACAGGATGGACAGCTGATAGTCCTTGCAGTGGCAGACCACGAGTAACAACACCTGAACAGAATCGGTACATCTGAACATCACAGGTACAGGATGGAAACAACAACTGCCCGAGTTACACCAGGAATGCACAATCCCTCCATCAGTGCTCAGACTGTCCGCAATAGTCTGAGAGAGGCTGGACTGAGGGCTTGTTGGACTGTTGTAAGGCAGGTCCTCACCAGACATCGTCGCTGGACAAGACAGGACTGGCAAAAAGTGCTCTTCACTGACGAGTCGCGGTTTTGTCTCACCAGGGGTGATGGTCGGATTCGCGTTTACCGTCGAAGGAATGAGTATTACACCAAGGCCTGTACTCTGGAGCGGGATCGATTTGGAGGTGGAGGGTCCATCATGGTCTGGGGCGGTGTGTCACAGCATCATCGCACTGAGCTTGTTGTCATTACATTATATATATATATATATAGAGAGAGAGAGAGAAAGAGAGAGAGAGAGAGAGAGAGAATTTTGCAAAAATAGCCACTGTGTACAATGTGAAACACCAAATAATGCATGCAGAGCAGAATTAGACCGATACCTTCTAATTATTAAAATCCAGAAAAGAGCCATCTACATCAACCTAATAGGAAGTGATTCTCAAACCTTCCAAAACAAAGCCATCACCTACAGAGAGATGAACCTGGAGAAGAGTCACCTAAGCAAGCTGGTCATGGGGCTCTGTTCACAAACAAAAACAGACCCTGCAGAGCCCCAGGACAGAAACAAAATTAGACCCAACCAAATCATGAGAAAACAAAAAGAGAATTACTTGACACATTGGAAAGAACAGAGCAACCTAGAATGCTATTTGGCCCTAAACAGAGACAATTTGGCCCTGCACAGCGACAACTGTGACTGACCCTAAATAAAAGGAAAAGTTTTGACTATGTACACACTCAGTGAGCAAAGCCTTGCTCCTGGCTCTCAAGAGAATACAGGCTATGTGCACACTGCCCATAAAATGAGGTGGAAACTGAGCTGCACTTCCTAACCTCCTGCCAAATGTGTGACCATATCAGATACACATGTTTCCTTCAGATTACACAGACCAACAAAGAATTTGAAAACAAACCCAATTTTGATAAACTCTCATATCTATTTGGTGAAATACCACAGTGTGCCACCACAGCAGCAAGATCTGTGACCTGTTGCCACAAGAAAAGGGCAACCAGTGAAGAGCAACCACCATTGTACATACAACCCATATTTATGTTTATTTATTTTCCCTTTTGTACTTTAACTATTTGCACATAATATGAAATATGAAATGTCTTTATTCTTTTGGAACTTTTGTGAGTGTAACATTTACTGTAAATTTTTTATTGTTTGTTTCACTTTTGTTTATCTATTTCACTTGCCTTGGCAATGTAAACATATGCTTCCCATGCCAATAAAGCCCTTAAATTGAACTGAACTGAATTGAGAGAGAGATAGAGAGAGGAGAGAAACACCGATCTGTCGCCTCTCATACACCAGCATGCTCCCACATACATTGGCCTACACCGCACATCTTTATATCCAAATTCCCAGCATTATAATACTTACAGAGCTGCTCTTCTTTCTCTTGTTGCCTAAGGCCCCCAGTTTTATGCGTATGGGGGACATCTTCTTGGCTTTAGCTACTGAAGCCGCTACTGCTGCTGCCACCGCCTTCTTCCTCTCAGCCAGAACACGAGGACTCTTACTGCGACTCTTCTTATACCCAGGGCCTGAGAAACAGGGACAGAATGAAGTCAAGATTTCTACTAGTGCTCTAGTGTGGGATTTCCCAAACCTCTCCTTGGGGTCCTCAGACGTTTCACATATTTGTTCTTGCCCTAAACTGGCACACCAGATTAAATTAGTCGACTATTACCCAAACCCTTGATCAGGGCTACAACATGTCTGAGGGTCCAGACTAGAAGTTGGGACCAATTCCATTTCAATTCAATCAGTCCTTGCTATACATGACACACTCCACTACTCCACCCTTCTCTCTCATCCTCTGACCTTTGCCCTCTTTGGTCTTGGCCTTGCGGAGCGGGGGAGGCGGGGGTGGTGGCAGGGGGGGCGGCCGTGGGGGTTGGGGCTGCTTCCGGGGTGGAGGTGGCTCCGGGGATGGGGTTGCCGCGGAGACCTGCTCGGCGACGGCAATGGCGGCGGCGGCGGCTGCAGCTGCCACGGCTGCAGCACCGGAGCCCTTGAAGGGGTTGTTAGAGCTGAACTCCCTCCACTTGACCCCCAGGATGGTCATCATCTTAGACATGGGGATCTTAGGGTTCTTCTTGGCGATCATGGGCCTGGGAAGATGAAGAGGCAGGTGAGGAAGAAGAGCTGAGTGTTTGATGTACAGAACAGTAATGACAATTGATTTTGAACAGTGTGGCAAATAATCTTGAACTTGAAAATAAACTTGAACTAGAAATGGTTGTTTCTGAGGGATTGTGAATGGAGGGAATTGTTCCACGGTTGGTAGTGAACTAGACAACTGAAATAAACAATAACTCATTGAGTCATCTCACTGACTGTCAATCACTACAGCAGGCCAACTGTACCTCATGGACTGGCTGAAGGCTTTGTAGTTGGTGAGTGTGCGGTAATCGTCTTCAGTGAATGTATGATCCACATCCTCCAGACCCCAGTCCATAGCCAGCTGGGCCGACGTCTTCTGTTCTATTGGCTGCAGGAGAGAAACAACCAGTCAGAGAGCTTGAAGACTTTTAGCCATCAGAATGTGTAAAAAAATGAAGCAAAACAACAACTATAGCACTTTCTTGTTGTGTTCTTCTTACCTTTGTTGTCTCCTCGTGCGTGCTGTCCTCATCATCTTTTTTCTTCTTCTTGGTTTTCTTCTCCTTCTTTTCCTTGTGTTTCTTCTTCTTCTTTTTCTCGCCAGAGAAGTCACTCGCTGCGCTGTCGGAGTTCTCACCATAATCTCTCTCTCGCTCCGAGTCTCTCTCTACATCACTTTCCTGAGAGGAGGAGAGGAGAAAAGAAGGGGAGAGAGGGGAAAGTGAGAAAAAGAGAAAGAACAGAAGAGAGGATGAGGATGCTAAATCAATATGTAATGTCACAGATAGTTTTTTGTTCTATGACTTCAATTAAGCAAATGAAATAGAATGACGTGTCATCAGAATGTATGGCGGTTGATGGACCGTAATGATCGAGAGGCTTACAATCTTTTTCCGTTTTTTGGCTTTAACCGGTTTTCCCTCTTTCTCTTTCTCCTTCTTCTTTGTCTCCTTCTTCTTGGGCCCTCGTTTCTTCCTCCCTAGACTGGCCCTGTCTGATGCTTCCCTTTCTTCCTCTACTGGGGATTGAAGCGAGGAGAGGGGGATGGAAGAGAGAAAGAGAGAGATGTGACTAAATCATATTGACTATAATCATCATTGAAGGCTTTGAATTGTCGATCTAATCTCTTCTGAACACAATTAAGCACAACAAAAGCCTCTCACCAACACACTGTCATGTGTGCGTTGACACCAAATGTGTCATATGGGAGAGTATAGTGTCTTAACACAACCTATGAGATTGACTGAATTGTGACAGTTTGACTGGTAAGTGGGATTGACAGCTGCTTTGTATCAGTTCAGTGAAAACCAAATCCATATCTGGCTTATCTGTTAATGAACACCTCACAAAAACACAAGAATGTTGTTCATGGTGGCATTGAAAATGTGAGGCTGAGACATATGAAAGTAAGGCCTTATGTTGGCTACATGTTACACAGTGCTTTAGGGCTTCTAAAACGTTATGTCCATAGCAATATATATTTCCACAATAATGAATTGGGAAAATAAAATAAAATCAAACATGTAATAGATTTATTTCGAAGACACGACATCCCACGTTTTGAGGGTCAATAAGTGATAATGAGCCATTCATCCCTGTATTCAAGTTTTTCCCCTGGCAAAAAGTGAGACTGTACCCTATTGGAGAGTGAGAGAGAGTGAAGCATGTGCTTTGTCAGGGGGATGAAGAGATGGGGGAAAACATCACCAAAAAAACTGTCGCTTGCGGCCGCCATTGCACTTGGTAGAAATTAGTTCGATTTAATGGTTTGTCTTTGTTGGTGGGCGACAACACGCAGCGCGCGCCCAGACGAGGTCTCCGCATATTTCTGCTGCAGAGTGCAGCCAGGGGCGGCATTAGCATCACGCGGGGCTCGGTGATTCTGAGGCCGCAAGCCAGTCTGTCTCTATAGGATGAACTGAAACGACTCCCTACCCTACTTCCCCGCAATTAATTCCAACACCTGGTTCCCGACCACAACAGCCGCCAGCGCATGTCGCGGGGGGTTTAGAGACGCTGCGGGAAGCGCACTAATTGATACGCGGCTCTTGTCTCGAGACAGGCGACATAGTTTAGGCTAGTTGTTCAGAGTGATGCTAAAATGTCCCTTGTTGAATACCCCCAAAATCATGATCTGCAATATCTGATGTCACTGTTGAATACATGCAAATTAATGTAATTGTATTAATTAACATGAACTGCAAAATAATGTAAACATGTTCTTTGGTGTGGAACCAGCTAGGCCAAATCTGTAATCCCTCAAAAATAAATTTATTTGGAGTAAAATAAGATTTCTGTTGATCGTATTTTTCACATGAAATTGTTGTAGGCAAGTCCTTTCTTTAATTAGGCTTCACAGTATAGTTTCTAGGCTTTGTGTATTATAGGCCTACGTGTTACATGTGTTAGTCTGCTATGACATCAAAAGAGAGTGGGAACAATAGCCCTGTAGGCTACACATAACGGTTATATTCAGAACTTGGGAGTAGTGTCGGTGTCCTATCATGAACCGTCCCTGTCAGTATGACAGTGGAGACCGTCATGGGGTAGGAGGCAAGTTTATTTACACTGTCATACCAGCACTTACTCTATCATCCGGTTTTAACGCTCACGCCTCGGGAACAGACATCCCAGCACTATTCTAAAGATCACAATCAGAAAGCTTATTGCTGGAGAGTCCATGTTTTCTGCCAGTGATGTCGTGAGCTGTACACTTCACATCGACCTATTAACATTGAGATATTATTTACATCTATGAATATGGCAGCATTGTCAGGATGAAAAGCAACGTTGAGGAGGATCAACTTTGTGGAATTGTTTATAAATTGGAAGTCTTCAACTCTTTCTGTTCCAAAGCTGCGCTATCATTTGGAGCAACGGGCACGCAACTAATTATATTGCAGCAACGGATAACTATTGAGATGAGCGGCACAGGGTGTCCTGGCGTACTTTAAAAAAAATGTATGTGTTTCTATTTTGTGTGCGCGCTCCCGAGTCTTTCGCCAGTGTCTCTTTCGACTGTAGCTAATATAGCCTACCTGGCGCGGCTAGTGTTGCAGTTTCTCGAGGCGCCGCCGGCGAGTTTATGTCGCTTGCGTTCTCGTCTAGATCTCCGTCGTCCTCGTCTTCTTCATCAAAATCTACTCCCTCGGAATTAACCAACATGCCCTGGTCTTCCTCACAGGACCGGAGAGGAGAGGACATTATATTCATGTCATCGGCTCCTTCCTCGAAATCAGAAACCTTCCGGAATTATGATATTTATTTAATATTCAAATCGACACCAGAAAAAAAGTGGGGGCCGTTTTGGAATATTTTACACTACAAGGCAGGGAAACAAAGATGGCCGCTCTTATATTTATTTTTTAACAACCCCCCCAATAAGAAAAATCCCCTTACATAAAAAATGGCGGACTATATTATTGCAGAACGCCCCCCCCCCCCCCCCATCTTCTTTTCTCTCTCTCTCTCTCTGCCTCTCTCCGTTTACCCCTCCCTCCTCAAAAAACATGTACATTGTTACAAGAAACAAGAAAGGGGGTGTTTGACTGCTTGTAATGTTACTGCCCCCCATGATCAGCCATCCCAACTAACTGTCTCAAGATCACACGCAACAAAAGTCCCTTTCTGCACTGAAAAACGCGATACAAATCCATCAAATATGGCCACTTTAATAATCTTAAAGGCCCCCACCGTGGTATAAAATGATACGTGTGAGAGAGAGAGAGAGTCGGGGAGGGAACTTGAGAGTGGGGGGGTTGGGAAAATCTGCTGCAGCCATGCCCAGATTTACATCAGATTGGATTGCTTAAAAATTAACCACTTGTGGTAGGGAGAAAAATCTATGCAATGTGCAAACGGGCATTTTTTTCAACTGGAGATTATTTTATTATAATAATAATAATAGATATCGAATATATCTATTTTTTACATTCTGAAAGCATTCAAATGAAAGAGGATACATTTGAAAATCATATTGCACACTTTCACTAGAGTCCCTTTGATATGGGTGGCAGTAAGGCCATGGGAACCTCTAGTAGTCAGACAATGGTTGGTCTCCCTTCAGGCAGCCCAGCTTTGATAAAGGGGTCTATGGTCAGACATACATACATACAGTATGCACATTTTAGAGTAAAATTGTGTATAATTGTGTATAATTGTGAATAATGATAAATAGCCTAGATATTGATAACAATGTCAGGTCACTGATTAATAGAACTATGGATAACATTTCGCTACACTCGCAATAACATCTGTTAACCATGTGTATGTGACCAATAAAATTTGATTTGATATTATATATCAGACTGACTAAACCTGATATTGCTACTGTTATAGTAGATTTGGTTTCCTGCACATTCTGTACAACTGGAAATCTTAACCCAGCAGAGCCACAAAGGTGCTGTTGAATATCACATAAACAATTACCATGGTTACCATGCTATTTTATGTAAAATGTTGGCATGAATTTATGTAGGCCTACTGTAAAGATGCAAGAAGCTTTGAAGGAATGACAAAAGGATGACACTGGGATAGAATGACAAGGAAAGGAACAGGTTAATTGTGAGGTTACCAGTTCAAGTCCTTTTTGTGTTAAATAGGCTATAATAAAATTGCTACAACAATAATATAACGCTAACAAATAACACATACAGAAAATGTATTTTGTGAGTCAACATTTTAATAGATTGTCTGCTCATATTGCTCACCACCATTTTCTAACATCCTTACATATGGGGTCAAAGTTCAGTGAGGTCGTCGTTGAAGTATAGGCAGATGGACTGGGAGAAGAGGTCGCGGTCCATGCGTGTGTTGTAGAAGTCCTCGTCCTCGTCGGGGATGCCGTTCTCCTCCAGCGTTTTACTCATGTCCAGGTTGACACAGTCGTGCTTCCAAGTGTAGCTGGCGGCGTGAGAGTTGTAGCGGAGGTAGCGCTGGAGAATCTCATTCAAGGTCTCCTCGGAACACACCTGGGAAAAGAGAGAGAGGAGGGAGAAGTTGCAGTTTTTTAAAATGATTTTACTTTTCCAACCCATGTTTTCCAACCCATGTTCCTGACTTCCCAGGGGATATATTGACTGCAGCTGAAATCTGTTGCAGCTGTTTCAGATCTAGAACCTATAGGTATGATCAGTCATTGTCATCAGCCATTGTATTTCAATAGTAAAAATATATATGTATTTTCCATTGCATTTCCCCCTGAAACCCATTCTGTGGTCTATGGGCATGTCTTGCAACTGGCGGTTAAACCACTCTAGCTTGGCTTCCAGGAGCCAACAAAAAAAATAAGAAAATAATTTGTTTATGCAGGGTGCAATGGGCACACTTGCTAAGAACCACTAGAGAGAGGGGGGGGGGGGGGGGGGGGGGGGGGGCAGGGTGAAAGAGAAAGGAGGAGAGATTGTGTGCGAGGGAGAGAGTGTATGAGAAAAAGAAAGAGAGAATTTGTGTGTGGTGTGTGCGTGAGTATTTGTGACTGTATCAGAGAGAGAGAGAGCATGTGTCTGACTGTGTGGAGCGTGGAGCACCCACACTAAGCTTCTGGCCCAGTAGAAGACTACTAGTGCCAGCTGGGGCAGGTTGGTGGGAAAGCCTGCTCTCCCACCGCGCTGGAGAGGAGAGGCGTACTCTGCTGTGGGTGCGAGCGTGTTGTGTTGTGTGTTTGTTTGTGTAGGCTGCGGGGGGAATGAGCGAACCAAGCCAGGACTTGCTCAGAAACCCCCCAGCGCTTGACAGTGACACACTGCACTACTGTGCTACTCACTCCCCCTCCCAGTGCCCCTTTGGTCCCTTTGGAAGCTAGTCACATACAGGCCAGGGCTCCCTAGAGTGCAGTGTGGTAACCCATATTTTATTCAGCCAGTGAAACACAGAGTAAGGGAGACACAGCACCTGTGTTCCAGTCAGTGATATTACGCAGTATGTGTGAAACAGTGCCAGATGAGTGGATACACTCCTAATAGACTGCTACTGCGATATGCTGACAATGCTTTGCTGGTAAGGCGGTTGAGGGGGAGGTGGGAGGATAAGGCATGAACAGCTACAATAGTATGCATAATGGTTACGTATAAATGGTGCATGTATGCGTGAAGGTGACATGTATGTGTGCAGAATGATGTCAGTATGATGTGTGCATATCTATAGCATATGTATAATACATGCATGCAGCATTTATGATATCTATGTATGACACTAGCCCCACTTGCCAGGGGATGGTGTCTTGCTATGTGAGATTAGTATGATAACACATGTATACATCAGAATAAGGATGACTTACCTCCAGACCCTGTTCCTGGGATGTGAGGGTGTTGATGATGCGGATCCACCTGGTCTTGACAGAAAGTAGTCCCACCTCATATTGCGTATCTCTCCACCAGGGTCGCCCAAAGTCATTGGTCCAGTCAGTACGAGGGCAGGGAGGGGGCACGTGCACAAAGCGCCCCCTAGGGGTGTAGTATTTCACACACCCAGATAGTGGGTCAATGTGGGTCAGAATCTGAAAATACAAATGGGGAATTTGCCTACTCATCATCAATATAATGAAAAAGAAAGACAAATATGTAACATTCTTGATAGAAGTCTGATTATTTTCTCACTCACATCTTTTGTCTTTGGGTCAAACCAGTGGCTGATGTCCTTTCCTGCACACTCAATGATAGGCTTCAGAAGTACATCCCCTGAAAAAAAGTGTGTTATTTATTAAACTGTTGTAACCTAATAGCCTATTTGTATTTGACAACTTACCTTTAAATTCATTCACCAATGGTGTCAAGTCGTACACCTTGCCCAGGTATGACACCCACAGGTCGCCAAGGGTGTTATGAAGGGACACCTCTGTTGGGGTGAAATACTTTGTTGGCCGCATTTGTATTACTTCCGCAAATTGACCCAATTTATGTAGAGCTATAAAAGGTAATGTAAAATGTAACAACTGAGCATATGTCAGAGATATAACAAGTAACGTATATTGTTTATGTGCAAGCTCACTCGCTATTGTATCAACAAGTGTACACACGAACAGCTGGAGCTCCGTTACTGTGGTAACCACGGAAGCGTCTGGCAAAGACAGCACGACACTGAAATCAGCTTTGCGGAATCTCACACAAGTGGTTGCACAGTCAATAAATCATGTCACACATTTGACCAATTTTATTATATAATTAAGCATGACAATACTTTGTAATTTAATAGGATCTAACTGAATGATCCATTAAATGCTCCAAAACCAAATAGGTGCAAAGTTTTACCAAACCTCTGGCTTCACCTACCTACATTGCATACTACAATACCCACAATGCATCGTATTCCCTAACGAATTTCCGGCTGTACAACAGTGAAATAATTCCTCAAGAAAAATACGATCAAGAAAGGGTGGAATGGCAACAATGATTGAAGAAAATGGTCCATCAACTCATGTAGGGGTGATATATATTTAATAATGTCGTATTTGACACACTTCTAATACATAATATTCACTTTGCCAAACTGAAAGGAGAGCGTGCATAGCTGATCCATACATTTCGTGGGCAAGTTGGATCCACTAGCTAGCTAAGCTAAAGTAGCCCAAGATGTACTCTTAAGGAGCCGACCGTTAACATTACTCCTTAAGGACCTTGTGTTTTTTTTCTTCCAAAGATAGACTTGCTCTGACAGCCAAATACTTCAGCTAAACGTAAATCGATTATCTTTTGCGATACGGTTCTAGAAACATAAAGCCCTTTACTTTCATATCACATCAAAAATAATTTCACAAAGGCAAAATGTACTATTACTGTACAACACAGGAAGTTGCTGAGTGGGCGGCTCATAATATTGTCCTTAACGGAGCAGATGGAATGGCAGCAAACACATGAAAACTGTGTTTGATGTAGTTGATGCTGTACACTTTTTTAACCGGCTTTATCAAAGTTGCAGGCAACAGTATTTTTCAGTGACAATACGTTTCTGGCAGCCTTCTTCCATTAAACACGGGTGTTCAGAACATGCTAATTAACACTGATGGTCCTTCTGTCTTCCGTAAACACCTTCTGTAACATGGATGTATGGCCATGTAGGAACCCTATAAAAGGTGTATATCAATGTATTTTTTTGTTGCTGATATGAAAGATAAAGTCCTTATGCTTCCAAAACCGTACCGCAAGCTATGCGTGTTAATGTTCAGACTGAGTGTTGGGGCTCGTAACAAAGCTTCCCCATACGGAAGATGCCTTATATGTAATGGAACTGAGAGTCATGATCAAGGGCTAAAGTTAACGTCGTTCCATTTCCTTCATAGAGGATTTCTCAGATTTTGTCTCGTGACTGACTTCAATATACTTTCGTTACCAAAGTAAAGATGTTGCTATAGTGCCGATAAACTTCTCTGTATGTACAAGCTGTCATCTCTTCAAAATACAAATAAACACATGTTGAGCATTTTGCTTACCTTCAAACTAGCTCTGGTCCAAGCGCATCCGTCACTACGATCTGCTTGCACATCCACTGTATGCACATGGACCAGAGCTAGGTAAATAAAGTGTTTGAAAGTCGTGTCTCCTTGTCAACCTTGCCAAGGGGAAGTTTAACAAGTATAGGCTACAAAGAGAGCAAGCCACTTTAGACGGTTGAGATGCACCCAGTATCACCATTATGCTTCCGTTACAAGTATAGTCCTATCATCTAATTTCTCCCTATTTCTAGGGGCGGGGCGAACTGTCATCTTACTCCTCCAGAGCACGGCAGAAGCTGGAGAGCCTGCTGAACAAAAACATGAGAATCAGAATGACAGATGGACGAACACTGGTGGGACTGTTCCTGTGCACAGACAGAGACTGCAACGTCATCCTGGGGTCCGCTCAGGAGTTCCTCAAATCCTCAGGTTACGACAGTACTTATTAGGCTAAGCCCACATACTCTAGTAAGCTCACTGCTACTCACCCCTGTTCCTGCAGAGCAGTGGGTGCAGGGTTTTGTCCAAACCCAGCACTAACAAACCCGATTCAGCTAGCAAATGTATTGCTTAGTTTATTTGCTGTAAAAACCTTATAGCTCTCTGGGACCGGAGTGAACACCATATCCATATTCTGCTTTGTAACAGAGTAACATTGCCGTTAATACACTGTGTACATGTTCATTTTAAAAATATATTTTGTGTGTGTCCTACTTGCATCTGCATCAGACTCCTTCTCCCAGGGTGAGCCCAGAGTGCTGGGGTTAGCCATGATTCCTGGCCACCACGTGGTCTCTATCGAGGTGGAATCAGACAGCCTGGTCGGAACACAGGGGTTCGGGTCCAGCCACTGAGGAACAAGATCAGCTCGCCCAAAGCTGGAGGAGACTAGCTAACACCCTGGCTAGCCAGGTCTATGTCTCAGCAGCCTAGAAGACGTTACAGTACAGACTTGAAATTGAGAATTCAAACAAAGGAGAATTCCAGATGCAGCTGATCTCTGGTGCCAGTGTATTTGGTTTAGCAGGCAGCCATGGTGTGTGTGAGGTCTAACCAGGCACTCTCAGTGACATTACAGTGTGTGTGTGTGTGTTAAGTTAATATACTGAGTACAACATGTTTATTCAAGGAGGGGCATGGACTGAGCCAGGCTGTACAGTATATGTGTTTGTATGGAACCGCTGTTTAATTGTATGGAATATGGATAAATGTTTTCCAATACATTTCAGTATCTAAACCTGTCTGATCTGTTAATGAAGAATGATGCAGACTGTCCTTATATACTGGTAGTGCAGCAGTTACAGATGGTCCAGAGCATGACTAGCTAAAGTTCATGACTTACCTGACTTAAACACCTCAACTAGCCTGTACCCCTGCACACTGACTCAGTACTGGTGCCCCCTGTATATAGCATCGTTATTCTTGTTACTTTTTATTTTAGCCTACTTGGTAAATATTTTCTTCTTGAACTGCACTGTTGGTTAAGGGCTTGTAAGCATTTCACAGTAAAGTCTACGCTTGTATTTGGTGCATGTGGAAAATAAAGTTTGATTTGATTAAACCCTTGTCTCCTATTAGCAGCATAGGCCGTTGACAAACGTCCTCCATCTCACTCGTTTCGGGACACGTCTTTCCAGGTCACACCAGTTGAGGCCATCAGTTAGTGTTAAAGTGCACGTGTTACTAGGAAAAGATATTCAGTATGAGGGATTTTTTTATTTTTAATTATCCCTTCTTCGTGGTATCCAATTGGTAGTTACAGTCTTGTCTCATCGCTGCAACTCCCGTACGGACTCAGGAGAGGCGAAGGCCGAGAGCCGTGCGTCCTCCGAAACACAACCCGGCCAAGCCACACTGCTTCTTGACACAATGCCCGCTTAACCCGGAAGCCAGCCACACCAATGTGTTTCGGATGGTACACCTGGCGACCATGTCAGCGTGCATTGCGCCCAGCCCGCCACAAGAGTCGCTAGAGTGCGATGGGACAAGAACATCTCTGCCAGCCAATCCCTCCCCTAACCCTGATGAAGCTGGGCCAATTGTGTGCCGCCCCATGGGTCTCCCGGTCACAGCTGCGACAGAGCCTGGACAAACCAGGATCTCTAGTGGCACAGCTAGCACTGTGATGCAGGGCCTGAGACCACTTAGGCCACTCGGGAGGCCCCAGTACGAGAGTTGCATGATTGCAAAAGTTTGCCATTATTTCCTAGTAATGTGTATTTGTCGTATCAATTTTTGCCCTTGTGGGGTTTGGTTTGCAAAGCAAATGCCCCACTTACATCTTCATTTTTCTTATTCTTTAGCGCGCAACTCCTCTTACACAAATACCATTCAAACTTCAAACGTGTAGACAGACTGGTTTGAGTTGAGTTGCTCGTATTCAACTTTTGATATCTTTTAAAATATTCAACTTTGTATCTATCTTCATTCAGGAGAGTGGGACTTTTTTCAACAATCTCCCCATTGTGACATCATCACTTCCAACATTCCATTCACTTTAAATGCAACAACTTTTGACACAAATCTGCTACTTTGAATATTTGCCAACCATTTAGACAAAAAGTTAGTGGGAAATCTTCCTCTACTTCACTGTTTTTAAAATCTGAAAACGGATTAGGAATAGCTTCTTCAAATTAATAGAGTGATCTGTTGTAATAACACATCAACTGCTTGCAATTATTGTCAGAAGCTAGCAGATTCATTACTTACCAACAGCAGTAAATTCCAATAACTAAATCACATTTTGAAGTTATCTCCTTGCTTTGTCTAACAACATTATCATGAATCTATTAAATAAATTGTGGGTCAGGGTGCAGCATTTATTTAGTTTCAAAGCACAAACGTTTGTTAGCATGTTTATCACTGGCTTTAGCAACACGTGCCTCGGAGGGGGACAATGTCTTCATAATAAATTCCCATGATTCAGAATCTGTTTCGGACCAAACAGTTTAGCACTAATATTTTGAATAATTCTCCGGTCTAAACTAACCTGGAATGATAGAGAAGATTTGTAATGCTCACTAGCTTCATTCTCAGGATTGTGCTCCGCGCTCTAAATATCTCAACTGGTACGTTGATCCTGTTGCGCTGATTGGATAGAGCGAAGCTGTCTCTGTTCAGAACCACACTACTACCACAACCACACAACTACTGACCACAATTACTAAGCACAACTGACACCACACAACTACTGACCACAATTACTGAAAACAACTACTGACCACAACCACACAGCTACTGACCATACAACTACTGGCCACAATAACAACTACAGACCATAACTACTGAACCACAACTCCTGACCACAACCACACAACTACTGACCAAGACTACTGACCACAACCACACAACTACTGATCACAATTACTAAGCACAACACTACTGACACACCACTCAACTACTGACCACAACTACTGAGCATACAACTATTGGCCACAACAACACAACTACAGACCATAACTACTACCACAACACTACTGACCACAATTACTAAGCACAACACTACTGACACACCATACAACTACTGAGAACAACTACTGACCACAACCACACAACTACGGAACAACAAAATTACTGACCACACAACTACTGGCCGCAACAACACAACTACTGACAACTTCTGGCCAAGACTACTGACCATAACACCACAACTACTGACAACACAACTACTGAACCACACTACTACCACAACCACACAACTACTGATCACAATTACTAAGCACAACACTACTGACACACCATACAACTACTGAGAACAACTACTGACCACAACCACACAACTACTGAACAACAAAATTACTGACCACACAACTACTGGCCGCAACAACACAACTACTGACAACTTCTGGCCAAGACTACTGACCATAACACCACAACTACTGACAACACAACTACTGAACCACACTACTACCACAACCACACAACTACTGATCACAATTACTAAGCACAACACTACTGACACACCACTCAACTACTGACCACAACCACATAACTACTGACCACAACCACTGAACCACACACCTGCTTAAGAAAAACTACTGACCATAACTACAAAACTCTGACCAAAATTACTGACCACAACCAACCAACTACTTACCACCCAGCCAAACAATGAGACCATAACTCCTAGCCACAACACTAGGCCAAAACTCCAGACCACAACCACTGAACCACACCACTACGGAACCACACAACTACTGGCCACAAGCACACATCTACTGAACCACACCACTACTGAACACAACTACTGACCACAACCACACAATGAGATTACAATTCCAGACCACAACCACATAACTACTGACCATATCCAACCAACTTCTGTCCACAACCACAACTATTGAACCACACACCTGCTTAACAAAGCTACTGACCACAACAACAAAACTGACCACAACCAACCATCTACTTACTACACAACTACTGATCACAACCACACAGAGACCACAACTCCAGACCACAGCCACATGACCACAACCACACAACTACTGACCACATCCAACCAACTCCTGACCACAACTACTGACCACTACTACTTAGCCACACACCTGCTTAACAAAACTACTGACCACAACCAATCAACTACTTACCACAACCACACAATGAGACCACAACTCCAGACGACATCCACATGACTACTGACCACAACCACACAGGTGCTACTGACCACAACTACTGAACCACACACCTACTTACCAAAACAACTGACCACAACTACTGAGCCACAATTACTAACCACACAACTACTGACCACAACCACACAGCTGCTACTGACCACAACTAACCACAAAACTACTAACGATAACCATACAACTACTGACCACAACTACTGAACCACACACCTACTTACTAAAACTACTGACCACAACCACACAGCTGCTACTGACCACAACACTACTGACCAACTACTGAACCACACACCTACTTAACAAAACTACTGACTACAACCACACAACTACTGACCACAACTACTAAACCACTACTACTGACCACATACCTACTTACCGAAACCACACTACTAAACCACAATTACTAACCACACAACTGCTACTGACCACAGCTACTAAACCACTACTACTGACCACAAAACTACTGACCCCAACTACTGCACCACATACCTACTTACCAAAACCACACTATTGCACCACACAACTACTGACCACAACACCAGAACTACAGACCACAACTGCCCATAACTACTGACCACAAGCACACATTTACCTACCACAACTACTGACCACAACACAACTAGAGACCATAACTACTGACTACAACCAATTACGGACCTGAACAGCACAACTAGAGACCATAACTACTGACAACTTCTGACCAAGACTACTGACCATAACACCATAACTACTGACCACACAACTACCACAATTACTAACCATAGCACTACTGACACACCACACAACTACTGAAAACAACTACTGACCACAAGCATGCAACTACTGACCACAACACAAATACAGACCATAGCTACTGAAAACAACTACTGACCACAATCACACAACTACTGAACCACAACTTACTACAAAACTACTGACCACAACCACACACACCTACTCACCAAAACGACTGAACACAACCAAACAATGGGACAACGACTCCAGACCACAACCACAGAACTACTGAACCACAACTACTGTCCACTACTACTGAACCACCCACCTGCTTAACAAAACTACTGACCCTGACCACAACCACATGACTACTGACCACAACCACACAGCTGCTACTGACCACACAACTACTGACCACAACCACACAGCTGCTACTGACCACACAACTACTGACCACAACCACACAGCTGCTACTGACCACACAACTACTGACCACAACATAACTACAGACCATAACCACTGAAAACAAGCACACATCTACTGACCACAAGCACACACCTACTTACCAAAACTACTGACCACAACTACACAACTACTAACCCACTCAACTAATGACCACAGCTAGACCACAACTCCTGACCACAACCACAGAACGACTGACCACAACTTCTGAACCACACACCTACTTAACAAAACTACTGACCACAACCAATCAACTACTGACCACAACCACAACTGCTAAACCACATCTACAGACCCACGCACCTACTTACCTACTCACCACAACTACTGAACTACACACATACCTACTTACCAAAACTACGCACCACAACCACACAACTACCGACCACTACTACTGGCTAGGGTTTGGCATTTGAAATGATCACTTTCGAATAATATCATTAAAGTAACACTTTTTAAACTTCTTCCACTACCACAAACTACTTTTAAAAGAGCTTTACCAAGCCCCACAACTTTACTTGTAAAGTTAACATCTAGTTATTGGTTGTGATTACAGGGCAGTCGGAAACTAAATTGTAGGTGTGTCAAACAAATAATTAAAGTCCACATAAACATTCATTTTCATGGAACTAGACAGACCCACCACCTGCCACAGATTGCTGGAAGAGGATTCTCATATTTGCACAACAATAAAAAGACAACTCAAACAAGAGCTAGAGATGGTTTGCTATCAGTAATGTACCATTTTAAAACTTTCTTCAAAATAAGATCACACCATCCACATAAAAACAGGGTTTGTTCACATATTTTAATACAGTTTTTAACATTTCAGTTGATTCTGTTTGGCAATGTAAAAACTATCCGTAAAAAAACAAACCCCAGAAAATAACCCATCCCAAATTATTCCATAATTTGTTGTTACAGCCGGAATTCAAAATGGATTAAAGTCTCACCACCTCTTCCACCAAGTGAAAGCACATTTTTTGAAAATGAAACACAGAAATATCCAATTTACATACATATTCACACGTCCGAGTCAATACTTTGTAGAAACACCATTGGCAGCGATTACAGCTGTGAGTCTTTCTGGGTATGTCTCTAAGAGCTTGCCACACCTGGATTGTATTATTCTAGCTTGGTTAAATTGATTGTTGGTCATTGCTAGACAACCAGCTGCAGGTCTTGCCATAGATTTAAGTATATTTAAGTCAAAACTTCTTGGTAAGCAACTTCAGTGTAGATTTGGCTTTGTATTCTAGATTATTGTCCTGCTGAAAGGTGAATTAATCTCCCAGTTTCCGGTGGAAAGCAGACTGAACCAGGTTTTCTTCTAGGATTTTGCCTGTGCTTAGCTCCATTGTTTCTGTTTCAACCTGATAAACTCACCAGTTCTTAACGATTATAAGCATACCCATAACATGATGCAACCACCACTATGCTTGAAAATATGGCAAGTGGTACTCAGTAATGTGTTGCATTGCATTTTCCCCCAAACATAACTTTTATATTCAGGACAAAGAGGGAATTGCTTTGCCACATTTCTTGCAGTATTACTTAAGTGCCTTGTTACAAACAGGATGCGTGTTTTAGAATATTTTTTATTCTGTACAGGCTTTCTTTTCACTGTCAATTAGGTTACTATTGTGGAGTAACTAGTGTTGTTGATCCATCCTCAGTTTTCTATCACTGCCATTAAACTCTAACTGCTTCAAAGTCACCATTGACCCCATGGTGAAATCCCTGAGCGATTTCCTTCCTCTCCTGCAACGGAGTTAGAAAGCACGCCTGTATCTTTGTAGTGACTGGGTGAGTTGATACATCATCTAAAGTATAATTAATAACTTCACCATGCTCAAAAGGGATATTTAATGTCTGCTCTAAAAATATATATATATATATATTTTCAACCCATCAATCAATAGGTGCCCTTCCCTACGAGGCATTGGAAAACCTCCCCGGTCTTTGTGGTTGAATCGATGTTTGAAATTCACTGCTCGACTGAGGGACCTTACAGATCCCCTGTGTGGGGGTACAGAGATGAGGTACTCATTCAAAAAAGTATATTAAACACATAACATTCCATGCAACTTGTGAAGCACATTTTTACTCCTGAACTTATTTAGGCTTGCCATAACAAAAAGTGATTGAAAACTTATTGACTGAATACATTTCAGCTTTTAATTAGTTAATTTTTCATTCATTTGTTAATTTATGAAAACCTAATTCCACTTTGACATTATGGGTTATTATGTGAAATCGTCCTAAAAACCATCTGTGTAAATCCACTTTAAATTCAGGCTGTAACACAACATGTGGTGAAAGTCAAGGGGTATGAATACTTTCTGAAGGCTTAGCAGTCAGTTTAGCAGTCAGTGACATTCAAAGCTTTCAGTTACAGCTATACTGTATCCTTAGAATTCAATGCATGTTAATAGTTGATGGGACGATATTGACAGTCCATACATGTTGTAGTCTATCATTTGTTTGACACATTAAAATGACTCAATAGTTTGTTCGTTGTTGCAGTCAGTCCCTTCAGTTGCTTTGAACCGTGGAACACATTTTCAGTAACATCAGGAGTGGTTATTAAAAAGAAAATCGACAAAATTCAAAAAGTGCAAGTTTTCATTCAGACATGCTTTGAAATCAATGAAAAAAGGAGAGAATGCAACAACGCAGGCTCTTTCAGGAAGCAGACAGAGAAGCTTCATGCTCACCCTTTTGATTGGGTACACAACTAGGAAGGAGTCGTGTGATTGGCATTGAGAAAAGACTCATCTTTATATCTGTGCCATTATAGCAAGCTCAATTTTTATGTAGTCAATTTTCTTCACGATTGGCTGATCGTCAGCCAATGAAGTTGGAAGTCCCTCCCAGTTGACTACATTAAAATGGTGGAAGCCCTCGATGGCACTGCCCATGCCAAAACTGCCTTTTGGCCACTAGAGGCCTCTATAATTTTCTATGGTGATTTGGTACGCAACCAGGAAGGGGTGAAAGCCAATTTAGTGGAGAACAACGTTCAGAGCTTTGCAGATAGAAATATAAAAAAACAGAACAGACACAGTTTGTGTGGTGAAGAGAATGACATCAATCTCTTATAAAACATTCTGAAAACTCTGAATGTTGTACTTTTCTGAATATAATCTGTCTGAGTAGCTTGGATGTCAGTCAATCTGATTTTATCCGACTTGAGCTCATCTTAGCATTATAAATAAATGGATAAGGAGTCCGACACCCAGGTTATTGTAGCAGAGCAAAAACCAAAAGAGCTACGTTGTTACCAAAACGAGCCCTTTGAGGAAGAATGAGGCGAGAAATAAAAAAAACTGCAAACAAAGCAATAGCAGCAGGCAGACATCCCAAAGAAAAAGGACATGGATACTGGAGGAGGGATGCACTGATGTCATCTACAGCCTGGGCCTAGTTGGGAGGACTGAACAGCACACCTATTCCAGTCTTCATTCTCGCATCTTCAACCACTCGAGTGGAAAATTGGAATTGCTCCAGAACAGAGCAGCACATATTGCACTTAGATGTACGCGGAGGGTGAATATCAGTGGTATGCATGTCAATCTCTTTTGGATCAAAGTTGAGGATTGATTGACTGCGTCACTATTGGTCTTTGAGGTGATGATGGGTTAAAAAGGTACTGAACTGTCCGTTCAAGCAGTTGGTACACAGTTCAGTACCACTCAAGACATGCAGCCAGAGGACTCTTCATAGTCCCCAGGTCAAGAAATGAGGCTGGGAAATGCACAGTACTAAATTAGAGTCATGACTACATGGAACTCTGCCACCCCAGGTAAGATTATCAGCCAGCCTTAAAACCAGATTTAAAAAAAAAACACCTCACGACGCCGACTGTGGAGAGACAGACATTTTTCTATGTATTGTATATTATTAGTTTTTTGTTTCCTGTTTCGACCCCAGGAAGAGTAGACATTGCCTTGGAAGCGCCTAATTGGGGATCCTAATAAAATACTTTTCAGAGTCAACTTGCCGACACATTGTCACCCAGTTTCATCCATGTAGAATCTGTGGTAGAAAGTTTAACCCTCGAGGGACAGTAGTAGTCCACCGCCTTTGACAGTCATTCACGTCCCCGTAGTCTCATTACATTACCCACAATCCCCCAAACCCGACACCTGGGTACATCCATAAATTACTCCACGGGTTTTCATAGGCCTTAAATCCCCCAATCGTAGGTCCTTTCCCGTTCCGTCAGCCCCCGCATGATTCCTGTCCTCACTAGTGGTTGAACTTGAAGTGGTAGTTGCCACCAGACTCGAAGGGGTTGAAGTGGAAGGGCCGTCCTTGGCCACCCTGCTGGCTCTCTGGGTCCAGGGGGTCCTCGCCCGAGTCAAATTTCTGACGCTTTTCTACAGGAGATGGAGAGATGTGGGAATAAGCAACAAGTTAATCTTGTTTCCGGCTAGGTTTCAACAGAAATGTTGATTCCTGAAAACAGGATGTCATCATACTGCAAATAGGTTACAGCTTCCTAAATACAATCATACCAGATATACATTTTCCAATATGGGAGGGGTTAATAGTCCTCTTATCTACAAGCTTGACGAACACTATCAGGTGCATATACAGTAAAGTACAGTACCTGGGTCAGTGAGCACCTCTTTAGCAGAGGCGATGTCGATGAACCTTTTCTCCGCCTCCTTCTTCTTTGCCTCCTCTCTGAAGTTGTCAGGATGCCACTGTTTGGCCAGCTTCCTGTACGCCTTGATGATTTCCTGTTTGTTGGCACTCCTGGAGAAAAATAACATAAGCTAAGGTAAATGACTGTTTGAATACAAGGAGCAAATGCATGCCAATTTCCCTGAGGTTATCACGGAGGGTGGTTGAAAATTATTTCAACATCATGAACTTCTCAATTGTCCAATTGCTTAAATATCACATATAGACAGTAGATTATGTCAAGGAAGGAAGGAATTATGCTTTTAAGAAATATTTAAACAGAGCTCCCTTCTCTAGGTCAGTCATACCTATTGACACCCAAGATCTTGTAATAGTCTCTCTTCCGGGAGAGCTTGAGCAGTTTTTGGGCTCGCTCCAGACCTTCCCTGATCTCATTGTTCTCCGTGTCAAACTCCCTCGCTTCCTGGTAGTCTTCCACCGCTAGAGACGTAGGGAGGGAGAGGTAAAGAAAGGCAGAGACATAAAAATATCAAAATGGATACTTGACAGAGCTGGCACTACGATCCCACTGGGATTTGACTGCAGTAAATCAGGACATTTACATATTTTACATGTTAGTCATTTAGCAGACACTCTTATCCAGAGCAACTTACAGTTAGTGCATTCATCTTAAGATAGCTAGCTGAGAACCATAAATCAGTCATAGTAAGTACATTCTTTCTCAATAAAGTAGATATCAGCAAAGTCAAAGCTAGTAAGAGGGGAAAAAGTGTTAGTTCAGGCTTTAGACTGGCTCCTGGCTACAAACACTGGGTTACATGGCAAGTTTGTGTTCCTCTGAGCTACAAAAAGCCCACAAGTAAACAAACGCAGTGTGAGTACTTGAGGGAGTGAAAAACAAAGCAAAATAAAGTGTTATCATTCCATGCCATCATTCTCTCTGCTACAGCACCGTAATTTCTGGACTATTAAGCGCACCTGAATATAAGCCGCACCCACTGAATTATAAAAAAAAAAAGTATTTTGTACATAAATAAGCCGCACGTCTATAAGCCGCAGGTGCCTACCAGTACATTGAAACAAATGAACTTTACACAGCCTTTAAACAAAACATGGCTTATAACAAAAATAAATAGGCTTTAACGAAACATGGCTTGTAACAAAAATTTAAAAATAGCATTAAACAGTAGCCTACCAAGAAAGTCACTATCTTCCTCCTCCTGTGCACTGAAATCATCTCCTTCGGTGTCGAATAGCCTCAGAATTGCTTCATCCGATGTTGGATCGTTTTCATTGTCGCTCTCATCACTTTCATCCAGACAAATTCCCCGCTGAGCTCATGCTGCCCTCTTCAACACGCAGCAGTCCAGCCTTTCGAAACCCGTTGATGATTTTTTGACAATGCTCTATGCTGTCAGGACCCACTGGCAGACTTGACCATAAGTTGCTCTTCGCATGCGGCCCGTTTTAGTGAAGGATTTCTCCCCACTTGTCATCCAAGCCTCCCACTGAACACGGAGCGCCACCTTAAATGCACGATTTACACTGATGTCGAGTGGCTGCAAATACTTTGGGCCATCTGCTTTTCTTCCCTCTGAAAGCTTTTGTTGTCTTTTTGCACTGAGTCAGTTCCTCACGCTGCTGTTTCCAACGTCTTATAATCGACTCATTAAGGCCAAGCTCCCATGCAGCAGCTCTATTTCATTTTCCAACAGCCAGATGGATCGCCTTCAACGTGAAAGCTGCATCATATGCATTTCTCCGTGTCTTTGCCATGATGAGGGTGACAAAATTACTACCGTAATCAGAATGATGGGAAGTTTGAGTGCGCTCGATTTACGTCACATTATGTGACGGTGCTCAGTTTTTTGCCGGCATGAATCTTGTGAAAGCGGGAAAAATCCATAAATTAGCCGCGTCATTGTATAAACCGCGAGGTTCAAAGCGTGGGAATAAAGTAGCGGCTTATAGTCCGGAAATTACGGTAATAGCATGGAGAAATCTGTGGTTTAAAGTACTCAAGTAAAAAATACTTTAAAGTACTACTTAAGTAGTTTAGGGTGTCTGTAGTTTACTATTTATATTTTTGACAACTTATACTCCACTACATTCCTAAAGAAAATAAATGTACTTTTTACTCCTTACATTTTCCCTGACAACCAAAGGTACTTGGTACATTTTGAATGCTTAGCAGGACAGGAACATTTTCTAAATTCATGCACTCATCAAGAGAACATCCCTGGTCATCCCTACTGCAGACAACTTTGTTTGTAAATTATGTCTGAGTGTTGAACTGTGCCCCTGGCTATCTGCAAATAAATAATACAATTGTGTCGTCTGGTTTGCTTAATATAAGAAATGTTTAATGATTTATACTTTTACTTTTGATACTTAAGTACATTTCAAACCAAATACTTTTAGACTTTTACTCAAGTAGTATTTTACTGGGTGACTCACTTGTACTTGAGTCATTTTCTTTTATTAAGGTATCTTTACTTCTACTCAAGTATGAAAAATTGGGCACTTTTTACACCACTGGGTGAAAGTACCTTTCTCGTAGTCCTGGTTGAGGATGAAAGCCTCAGCTCTGTCTCGGAGGATGTTGATGTTACGTGGGTCTCTCTGGTGGGCTTCAGAACAGATGTCTATTGCCTTAGCAGTCATCTTGTTCTGGTGGAGAAAAATGGAACAACGTATATTAAGCATTATTATTGGGTCCCAGTCCATTAGTAATTACACAATCATTAAGTAATATACTTTAAAAAAAAGTTATGTGAAGTCAGAGGTAGTAAAATTATGAGAATTTGAACACACTACCAATGAATTTCTGACTTTAGTAGAAGAAGGCCAAGCTATTACTATCAAATGACTATGGCTGAGGCCATGGTAACGGTCCACTCCATAGGTTAAATCTTTCTACAGTATGTGATGGGACCCACCTTGACCAGGCAGAAGCAGATCCTCTCATTGGCCTTGTTGGTGTAGTATGGGACATTAGGCTCTCTTCTCATCACTGACTCATACTTGACTATGGCCTCCTGATACCTGAGAACAAACATTTAATAATATACATTTTAGAGCAACAAGACATAAAATACAACCACCATACAATAGTCAGAACTAAAATCAACCAAAGTGGATACAAATAGGTTTGGTGCTAAAACCTAAAACTGTCAAAGGAACACAAGGAGTGAAATTATAAAACACAAAGCATGGGAACTGAAACATAAGCCCACATGGAGGGACTACCATTTAAGACCACATAGGAAGGCAGGAATTGACATTAAGGGTTGACCTATTGCCTGGGGATGAGCAGTCGTACAAGTTGAGCCTGCTCTGAGGTTGCCCCATTTAAACTCCCAAACTGCGAAGAATTCCAGTAGCCTAAAACAGGTTTTTCTGGTTCCTCTCCATTGTTTAAGTGAAAGGCCAAACATTTATGGAAGTCGGCAAGTAGAGCCTGCTCAGATTGTTTTTACTGAACAGAATACAAAGAATTCCAGTATTGATCTTTCTGATTCTGGTTCAATTCTTGGACCGACTCTCTTCTCTGTATGCATCAATAATGTCGCTCTTGCTGCTGGTGAGCCTCTGATCCACCTCTACGCAGACGACACCATTCTGTATACTTCTGGCCTTTCTTTGGACACTGTTAACAACCCTCCAGGCAAGCTTCAATGCCATACAACTCTCCTTCCGTGGCCTCCAATTGCTCTTAAATACAAGTAAAACTACAGTGCCTTGCGAAAGTATTCGGCCCCCTTGAACTTTGCGACCTTTTGTCACATTTCAGACTTCAAACATAAAGATAAAAAACTGTATTTTTTTGTGAAGAATCAACATCAAGTGGGACACAATCATGAAGTGGAACGACATTTATTGGATATTTCAAACTTTTTAACAAATCAAAAACTGAAAAATTGGGCGTGCAAAATTATTCAGCCCCCTTAAGTTAATACTTTGTAGCGCCACCTTTTGCTGCGATTACAGCTGTACGTCGCTTGGGGTATGTCTCTATCAGTTTTGCACATCGAGAGACAAATGTTTTCCCATTCCTCCTTGCAAAACAGCTCGAGCTCAGTGAGGTTGGATGGAGAGCATTTGTGAACAGCAGTTTTCAGTTCTTTCCACAGATTCTCGATTGGATTCAGGTCTGGACTTTGACTTGGCCATTCTAACACCTGGATATGTTTATTTTTGAACCATTCCATTGTAGATTTTGCTTTATGTTTTGGATCATTGTCTTGTTGGAAGACAAATCTCCGTCCCAGTCTCAGGTCTTTTGCAGACTCCATCAGGTTTTCTTCCAGAATGGTCCTGTATTTGGCTCCATCCATCCTCCCATCAATTTTAACCATCTTCCCTGTCCCTGCTGAAGAAAAGCAGGCCCAAACCATGATGCTGCCACCACCATGTTTGACAGTGGGGATGGTGTGTTCAGGGTGATGAGCTGTGTTGCTTTTACGCCAAACATAACGCTTTGCATTGTTGCCAAAAAGTTCAATTTTGGTTTCATCTGACCAGAGCACCTTCTTCCACATGTTTGGTGTGTCTCCCAGGTGGCTTGTGGCAAACTTTAAACGACACTTTTTATGGATATCTTTAAGAAATGGCTTTCTTCTTGCCACTCTTCCATAAAGGCCAGATTTGTGCAATATACGACTGATTGTTGTCCTATGGACAGAGTCTCCCACCTCAGCTGTAGATCTCTGCAGTTCATCCAGAGTGATCATGGGCCTCTTGGCTGCATCTCTGATCAGTCTTCTCCTTGTATGAGCTGAAAGTTTAGAGGGACGGCCAGGTCTTGGTAGATTTGCAGTGGTCTGATACTCCTTCCATTTCAATATTATCGCTTGCACAGTGCTCCTTGGGATGTTTAAAGCTTGAGAAATTATTTTGTATCCAAATCCGGCTTTAAACTTCTTCACAACAGTATCTCGGACCTGCCTGGTGTGTTCCTTGTTCTTCATGATGCTCTCTGCGCTTTTGACGGACCTCTGAGACTATCACAGTGCAGGTGCATTTATACGGAGACTTGATTACACACAGGTGGATTGTATTTATCATCATCATTAGTCATTTAGGTCAACATTGGATCATTCAGAGATCCTCACTGAACTTCTGGAGAGAGTTTGCTGCACTGAAAGTAAAGGGGCTGAATATTGTTGCACGCCCAATTTTTCAGTTTTTGATTTGTTAAAAAAGTTTGAAATATCCAATAAATGTCGTTCCACTTCATGATTGTGTCCCACTTGTTGTTGATTCTTCACAAAAAAATACAGTTTTATATCTTTATGTTTGAAGCTTGAAATGTGGCAAAAGGTCGCAAAGTTCAAGGGGGCCGAATACTTTCGCAAGGCACTGTAAATGCATGCTCTTCAACCGATCGCTGCCTGCACCTGCCCAACATCACTACTCTGGACGGCTCTGACTTAGAATACGTGGACAACTACAAATTCCTAGGTGTCTGGTTAGACTGTAAACTCTCCTTCCAGACCCACATCAAACATCTCCAATCCAAAGTTAAATCTAGAATTGGCTTCCTATTTCGTAACAAAGCATCCTTCACTCATGCTGCCAAACATACCCTTGTAAAACTGACCATCCTACCAATCTTCGACTTTGGCGATGTCATTTACAAAATAGCCTCCAATAACCTACTAAACAAATTGGATGCAGTCTATCACAGTGCAATCCGTTTTGTCACCAAAGCCCCATATACTACCCACCATTGCGACCTGTACGCTCTCGTTAGCTGGCCCTCGCTTCATACTCGTCGCCAAACCCACTGGCTCCATGTCATCTACAAGACCCTGCTAGGTAAAGTCCCCCCTTATCTCAGCTCGCTGGTCACCATAGCATCACCCACCTGTAGCACGCGCTCCAGCAGGTATATCTCTCTGGTCACCCCCAAAATCAATTCTTTCTTTGGCTGCCTCTCCTTCCAGTTCTCTGCTGCCAATGACTGGAACGAACCACAAAAATCTCTGAAATTGGAAACAATTATCTCCCTCACTAGCTTTAAGCACCAACTGTCAGAGCAGCTCACAGATTACTGCACATAGCCCACCTATAATTTAGCCCAAACAACTACCTCTTTCCCTACTGTATTTATTTTATTTAGCTCCTTGGCACCCCATTATTTTTATTTCTACTTTGCACATTCTTCCACTGCAAATCTACCATTCCAGTGTTACTTGCTATATTGTATTTACTTTGCCACCATGAATTTTTTTTTTTTTGCCTTTACCTCCCTTATCTCACCTCATTTGCTCACATCGTATATAGACTTGTTTATACTGTATGTTTGTTTTACTCCATGTGTAACTCTGTGTCGTTGTATGTGTCGAACTGCTTTGCTTTATCTTGGCCAGGTCGCAATTGTAAATGAGAACTTGTTCTCAACTTGCCTACCTGGTTAAATAAAGGTGAAATAAAAAAAAATATTCCTCCACTATGTGTAGGCAAAAGTCAGACAATATATGCCACTTCTGCATGTAAATTGCTTATTTACATTTTCGGGCAAGAAGTTGATTAAACAGCGTGATAATTACACAGGTGCACTTTGTGCTGGGGACAATAAAAGGTGATTTTAAAATATGCAGTTGTCACACAACACAATGCCACAGATGTCTCAAGTTGAGGAAGTGTACAATTGGCATGCTGACTGCAGGAATGTCCACCAGAGCTGTTGGCAGAGAATTTAGGAGTATTTCTGTCTGTAATAAAGCCCTTTTGAGGAGGAAAAACCTCATTCTGATTGGCTGGGCCTGGCTCCTCAGTTGGTGGCTGCACCCCTGCCCAGTCATGTGAAATCCACAGATTAGGGACTAATACATTCATTTTAAATGTACCAATTTCCTTATATGAACTGTACCTCAGTAAAAACATGTACACTACCGATGAAAAGTTTGGGGTCACTTAAAAATATCCTTGTTTTTGAAAGCAAAACATTTTGTCCATTAAAATAACATACAATTGATCAGATATACAGTGTTGACATAGTCATTTACAACATGAACAATTGTTGCTGGAAACGACTGATTTTTTATGGAATATCTACATAGGCGTACAGAGGCACATTATCAGCAACCATCACTCCTGTGTTCCAATGGCACATTGTGTTAGCTAATCCAAGTTGATCATTTTAAAAGGCTAATTGATCATTAGAAAACCCTTTTGCAATTATGTTAGCTCAGCTGAAAACTGTTGTTCTGATTAAAGAAGCAATAAAACTTCTTTAGACTAGTTGAGTATCTGGAGCCTCAGCATTTGTTGGTTTGATTACAGGCTCAAAATGGCCAGAAACAGACCTTTCTTCTAAAACTTGTCAGTCTATTCTTGTTCTGAGAAATGAAGGCTATTCCATGCAATAAATTGCCAAGAAACTGAAGATCTCATACAACGCTGTGTACTACTCCCTTCACAGAACAGCTCAAACTGGCTCTAACCAGAATAGAAAGAGGAGTGGGAGGCCCCTGTGCACAACTGAGCAAGAGGACAAGTACATTTGGGTGTCTAGTTTGAGAAACAGACGCCTCACAAGTCATCAACTGGCAGCTTCATTAAATAGTACCCACAAAACACCAGTGAAGAGGTGACTCTGGGATGCTGGCCTTCTAGGCAGAGTTGCAAAGAAAAAGCCATATCTCAGACTGGACAATAAAAATAAAAGATTAAGATGGGCAAAAGAACACAGACACTGGACAGAGGAAAGTTGGAAAAAAAGTGTCATGGACAGACGAATCTAAGTTTAATGTGTTCGGATCACAAAGAAGAACATTAGTGAGATGCAGAAAAAAAATGTAAGATGCTGGAGGAGTGCTTGACACCATCTGTAAAGCATGGTGGAGGCAATGTGATGGTCTGGGGGTTCTTTTGGTGATGGTAAAGTGGGATATTCGGAAAGGGTAAAAGGGATCTTGAAGAAGGAAGGCTATCACTCCATTTTGCAACGCCATGCCATACCCTGTGGACAGCGCTTAATTGGTACCAATTTCCTTCTACAACAGGACAATGACCCAAAGCACAGCTCCAACAAACTATGCAATAACTATTTAGGGAAGAAGCAGTCGGCTAGTATTCTGTCTATAATGGAGTGGCCAGCACAGTCACCGGATCTCAACCCTATTGAGCTGTTGTGGGAGCAGCTTGACCGTATGGTACGTAAGAAGTGCCCATCAAGCCAATCCAACTTGTGGGAGGTGCTTCAGGAAGCATGGGGTGAAATCTCTTCAGATTACCTCAACAAATTGACAACTAGAATGCCAAAAGTCTGCAAGGCTTCAATTGCTGCAAATTGAAGAATCTTTGACGAAAGCAAAGTTTGAAGGACAATTATTATTTCAAAGAAAAATCCATGTTTAAAACCTTGTCAACATCTTGACTAGATTTCTTATTAAAAAAAAATTTAAAAAATATATCCCCCTTCAGAGCAGGCTCAACTTGCATACAGTGGTACTGACCTCGCCTCCTCGATGTGCTCCTCGGCAGAGTCCAGCTGCTTGCTGAGCTTCTTCACCTGTTTGTAGTGGGATAAACAGTCCTTGTCATCCTGGTCCAGCTTCAGACACTCTCGGACGTGACTGCACAGAGAGAGATTTTCATATAATGTAAAGCGGATTGAGATTATTTTTCCCCCCATGAATTTTGAAAGAGTGAGTATTTTTTACCAACTGACAAACCTCAAGTGCCACAATCAACCACAAAAACTCAAACCAATGTTGCTCTGAAGCCCAAAAGCTCTTAATTTAAATGTATTTGCTTGATAAACATGGTTGATTGTTTGCTTAAATCACACCTCCCCATTACTAATAAATTCATGGTGAGCGTACCCTAGTGACTCCTGGTGCTCTCCCAGGCTATAATGCAGGATGCTGAGCTTGAGGAAGGCAGCTCGGTTGTCATTCCTCAGCTGGGTGGTGGGAGTCAGGTCGTGGATGGCCTTCCTGGGATCTCCCAGGCGGATGTAGCAATCAGCTCGGAGCTCCCGTGACTCAGGGTCCCAGGGGGAGAGCTGAGGAGAAAGAGAGGTAAGTTCAGTGGTGTGAATTTTCCCTTTTTATGATTTGATACAAAGACTGTAGAAGTATAGTACAGCACTGTTTGATGATGAAGGTATTGTTTAGGTGAAAAGGCATTTCTTTCCATCCTCAGACTAGGCCATGTGACAGAGGGAGCCCCTACCTCCATGACAAGGCCCAATTGCTAGGCCCTGTGGTGGAGCTAGCCCCTACCTCTACGACGCGGTCCAGCACAGTGATGGTGGTGCTGTAGTCTCCGCTGTGGTGGGCCGCGTGGGCCTCCTCCTGCAGCTCCTCCAGCTTGTTGGCCCTCATCAACTGGTCCCGTGCCTCCTCCTGGTCAGGGGAGCGATGCAGCTGAGGAGGAGAAGGAAGTAAATCAAATAGAAAGATCAAGTTTCTGAAGAAACTGTGACATATTTATTACAAGCTTAGAATTGCTATAAAAGATCAATCATATCAGGTCTAAAAATACATATCCCCACACAACACATCAAGTCTTATCTAATCCTTCAGATTCCCTTTACTTCGCCCACATCACATAATTGCAGTAACAAAATGACAATGAATAAGTTTATTTTTAAGCTAAACATGAGACAGTGAAACGATACGATGGTATGAGCATTCGGAAAATACAGCAGTGAGATTTTGATTGAAAGAAGGATGAGGTAGAAATATATAGAGATATATACAAACATAATTAATAGTATGGTAGTAGTAGCAGCATTTTAAACTCAGCAAAATAAGAAATGTCCTCTCACTGTTAACTGCGGCGTCTTAGGCATCTCACAGCATGGACATTGCAATTTATTGACCTGGCCACATCTGCAGTCCTCATGCCTCCTTGCAGCATGCCTAAGGCACATTCACGGAGATGAGCATGGACCCTGGGCATCTTTCTTTTGGTGTTTTTCAGAGTCAGTAGAAAGGCCTCTTTAGTGTCCAAAGTTTTCATAACTGTGACCTTAATTGCCTATTGTCTGTAAGCTGTTAGTGTCTTAAAGACCGTTCCACAGGTGCATGTTCATTAACTGTTATGGTTCATTGAACAAGCATGGGAAACAGTGTTTAAACCCTTTACAATTAAGATCTGTAAAGTTTTGGATATTTACGAATTATCTTTGAAAGACAGCATCCTGAAAAAGGGACTTTTTTTGTTGTTGCTGAATTTAGTTGTTCTATTTCTAAGCATCTAGACTTACCACAGTCTCAAAGTCCTCCCGAGCATCCTGGGTGTTGCCCTGCTTCAGGAGGATATTCCCTCTCTGCAGTCTGGCCTGGAAACATGGAGGCAGTTGGAGGGAGAGAGAGAAAGGGATGAATGTTGAAAGTAGGAGGAGAGAGAAACAATGAGGGAGGGAGCCAGAGAGGGTGACATGGGACACAAAGACAGAGAAAGATACAGGTAGAGATAGATAAAGAAATAGTTAAAAACAATATCACAACATTGTGTCCATTACTGTGATTTATCATGACAACAGAGAAAATTTTATTGTTGATTACTTTCTGTGTCCACTTACAGCCAGGAAGTCTGGTTTGAGCTGGATGGCCCTGGTCAGATCTGGAAGGGCTGATTTGGACTTCCCCATGGCCAGAAACACAGCTGCCCGCTTGTAGTAGGTGAGGTAGTTCTTAGAGTCTCCCTCTGAGGGGAGGCATAGGGTTGAATACATTACGTCAGTAGGTGATCACATACTTTAGATCTAGCTATTTTCATGTGGCTACATTGATTACATGGCCATACATTGACTGAAAGTGTGTAGGTATAAATGGTCAATGTGTTTATCTAAGTGAAAGAGAGTGAGATCTGAAAGGATGCATGACAAAGTTAGAATACAACGATTCATCCTTTGGAAGGACTGTGTTATGCATTGCAGCAGCCTGACTTATTTTTAAGAGAGGGTACTAACGGAGGGAGAGACAGACAGACACAAAGGCTACAGGCTGAGATCTAAGGATGTTTGAGTTATGATAACGAGTGTCTGGTTGGTAACCTTACCCACTGCATAGTGGTAGTGGGACAAAGCCTCCGCCAGTTGACCAGCGGCCAACAGCTTACGGCCCATCTCCAAGTGCTGCTCAATCTCCACATGAGTTGCCCCCAAGACACCTGAAACAACACTTTGTGTGCGTGAGCCTCTAAGAAGGCCCCAAAGCAATACATATAGCTTGTTCAGCTAACAGCATAGGAACTGACTTTAATGCAGGAAACAGAGTATGTTTTGTTGGGAAGGGGGATATTCAAAAGACAAGTGGAAAAGCAGCTAAGTTACAGCCAAAGGATTTGGGTAGCCTAGTTAGCCTACAGCTAGTAGCAAGCAATGGGGAGGCACACCTGATCATGCTGAACCCTATACAACCGGTCGTAGCTAAGGAAATGACTGAATAGTTTAGTTACCGGTATTTTCTATGCACAATGCAGGCAGAACTTTTACAGCACAAAACACTACCTTGTCCTTACCGTCCAACTGGATGTCCAGAATGACACAGAGCAGAGACAAGGAAGACAGGACCCCGTTGAGACCTTTCCGTCGACCCGACTCCATACTTGAATACTTCAAACTTCTCCCGGAGCTGTATATTTCACGTCTCTAATTATATTGAACGCTATCATTTAAACTGTAATTTCCTTCGTCGTTTTTCTTCCTGAACCTTTGAGGATAACAAGTGTTCCCATAGTCCGGTTAAGAAATAGTTCCGAGTGACACAGTGGAACGCCACTGGAAGGTTCCTGCAATTACCTTGCGAAGGACAACACAAGTTGTTTAGACAACCAAGAGTGAGCAAAAATATAGCATGAATCTAATATATTGTTCCAATTTTCTCTACGTGGCATGCCATTGAATAACTTCGGCAAATGTCAACAATAGGTGGTTTCTTAAGTGAAACTTCAACCGGTCCCGTTACTGGCCTCCTTCACTGATTCAAACTGCCCTACATTTCTTTAGTGAAGTGCAGTTCGCGAATTGTTCATTCTTTTTGAACGGTTCTTTTTACCGACTCGCGAGTCATGATTCATTTTCTGAGTGATTTGTTCATTTTTGTCGTTAGTTTAACTTGCTAGTGCTGGCGTCAATGAGTCCTACAGCATAGGCTGGCTACACGCTCTTCCGGCACAGAAGCTCCAGAGACATGATCAAACCGCCAACTGTCTTTCATATACTGAAATAGATCATGAGCATAGCGAAGACAAATACATGTTTAGAACTGATCATTGATCTCATGGTGCAAGAAATAATATAAATAATGTATTATTGAACGTTATGATGGACACAGCGTTGTAGAACCAAAACATACACCTGTGCAAACCCGAACTCGAGAACGAATATTTTGGAGGGGCTGAAGTTCGCGAACGATATTGTGCTTATCACCCTCACCGCAATCACCCAATACATTCCGCCAAGAGTCGTTCACAATCTAGTCCGGGGACGGCCATAACTAGACCTCGTTCCAAATGTATCATTCAATAAATAATCTTTATTGTATGCCTAAAAATCAACAAATGTACATTGTTTAAAGCACACGTTTAAAAGTCTCAGTCACAAATTACAGCTCCATAAGCCCCCTTATGGCAGGGGCTCCAAAACTTTTTCACTCGGGCCCCCCTTCCAGCATTCGGGAACATCACGCACCCCTCTGCGCGCGCCACGTCTATTTCTATGGGCACAATCACTGTTCATAACACAAACTCTTCACACTCCTCTTGTTGATGGAGAGAACTTTGCCGGTTTAAAGCTTATTTCCTGCAATTCTTCACATTTTGTCATGGGACGCATATAAAATGTTGCAGTTTTAAAGCTAATTTTCTTGCAATTCTATACATTGTGCCATGTCTAATGTGTATTCATGTAATATATGAGTAGCTAAAACACCTAAATAAAAATGGGCAAGTTCATCAGGACATTACTGACAAGTTAAAAATAGCTCTCTAAGATATGCAATGCCTAACATGACAAGAGGAGCTGATGATGCACTACCCAGTTATGAAATTGCACCTTGAGATGTGAACGAGAGAGCAAAATTACGTTCTACTATTTACGTCCCCCCCATGGTGAACGAGAGGCTTGTAGAATCGTGACTCTTTCGAGTTTTCAGTTCATTATTCGCCAGTTGGGCAGTAGGGGCTCCTGTGTGCTCTGGTCATAAATGAAAGAAATTAGTCGAAAGATTCGTTCTTTGAACGAGTCGAAAATATCCGAGTCAGTAATAAGAGCCGAATTCCATGACTCATTTATGTGCGGTGAGTGGCCACTGGCCAGTCCTAGCAGCACACATCCTTGTTGCCTACAAACGTGGGGCGGTCTCATTGGTTGAACTATTTTAACTCGTACACGAAACTCCCATGTCATTGTATGGTACAAGAATGCCGTCACTGCACAGGCAGGCAAGCCATACAGTGGAAATACCAGAAATAATCACACAAGGAAATTCATTGATAGGCCTACCCTATGTCTAATGTTCTGTGGTAATAATAAACATATGTTTGACGATGTTAATTCCTTATTAGATATAAAAAAAATAATTTGAGTATTTAAAGAGGAATTGTATTGGTTGGAATTATAAAAAACTAAAACAAACATTCAGAATGGCATATGACCACCACACCAGCAGTGTAGCCACGTGTAGGCGTTTGCCTACTCAGTTTGATCTCAGGTCTACCCAAAACATTTCCCAGAAATTATTTAATATAAATTGTGTTTTATCTAATCACATTTGTAAAATGAACGCATGTGAGATTTATTTTATATTGGTAATTTTATTATAATGTAATTGGCTTCCGACTATTAGTTACATTTTTTTTAATCATACCGTCTTTTACCTCAACAACCTCACGTGGCTAAACTTTGTAGCACAATAAGCTAGCAAGCTCTACCATGCTGGCTTACTTGAATTGACTTACCAACTAAGGTAATTTAGTAGTTCTATCAATGACAAACCAATGTCGATCGCTAGGTTTTAAAAAAAATATGTCTGGAGGAAAAGGGAGAAAATATACTTCCCAAGTTTTTGTGCTGCTGGGATGATGTATATTAAATTACACTGCAATGGATAGACATTCTGAATTATGAGCCCCGGCTTGCCCTGCTCTGGCTGATGTAAACCCTGTCGTGCTGCCTAACCAATGACTGTGGTGTGTATGGTGGCACTTCAGGAGGTGAGTCAAGGCTTCTTCAGAAAATACATTTTTATTTGTAAAAAATAATGCAATATCTGTGCAAGCGACTAGGCCTACTGATGTCCTGTTCAGTTTGAGAGGTTGAGGACTGGAGGTAATCTTGCTACTGCTATAATTGATTTTAATAAAATCAATATGTTTTGTTTCCTAATGAAACTATTTGTCAGAGTTACTGACCTTTTACAATAAGCTATATTCAGTAATTTACATAACTTACATTATTATGAAGCGGCAGCAGCGCATGGGTGTTGGGTAGGTTCATTCAAGAAGGCCTAATTAATTTATACCGTTTTTGATGTGACTTTAGGCTAATAACAAGAGGGCTTTGTGTTGGAGTCTATTTCTTCCTATTCAAGAAAAAACAGGTAGGCCTACCTGTTTGACAGACGAAAGTGTAGTCTACTATCCATTGTCAACCAATTCCTTCAGTCACCATGTACACCTTAAATATCTGTGTCATTGAAGAGCTTGGTGTGTTAAGTTAACACCAGGGCTCGAATTGAGGGGGTATGCGAGGGTATTGTGGCTTTTGTTAAAGAAAATGGCTAAAAGCAAAAGACCTGATTTATATAAAGCGATCTACATATAACAACGCTTTAGTCCGCAAAGCTTTATGCTAGAAACAAGCTGTAAAATGCAGGGGGAATGCAGGGGGAAGACGTGACTCCGATGCACGTGGGATGTCTTTGGTTTGTCTCTATGACATTGAGGCTGCGCTACATACAACGTTCTATACCTGAGGAGACAAAAAAAGGACTTTGCTTCGCTATCAATTGACGTTCGAAAATTTCAACAGGCTATTAAACAACATACTAATTCTAAATCAGTCAGAAGCAAGCCAGGTAGCCTAAGAAATAACAACAATGAATTATTTAGACTGTATTATGATTTCAAAGCTATAGCCTGCCTATACATTTTGCATTTAGGCTGTATACAAAAAAAGGATTCCTTACTATTGAATAATAAAACAAAATGTCTTTATTCTACAGTGCAGTCATTTTAACAGTACCTTTTGAATTCACTTTTAGAAACATGAGTTTGGCCAGTCTTTGGTTTGAGGATCATGCAGTGAGCTATGCATGCCTAGTTTGTTCATTTAGAATACTGTAGCAGATGCTCTTGTATTCCCATGCCCTAATCACAGACAACACAAAACAATTTTGTAACAACAATGTCAAGGAATAAAATAGAATAAATAAGAAAATTATTTCCCAAAGGAAAAAAGTTACAAGTGCATATCGCTTTTTCTTGAATTCATTAATGATCAGTTGCTTCAGTTGTAACTGGTTCTGTTGCACTACATTTCTACAATTGATCGATAACTTTAGCACTGTTCCTATCATCCTTTTTAACAATACCCTGAATAGAAATGAAAACGTCTCCGGTGCTGCAGCATGCGCTCATTTGTTGTCGTGCTCTGTTGTGGTGTTAAAAAAAGATTCTGCTTGTCTCCAGTCGTGTAGAATTACATTAAATGTATTTGTAAAAGGCATGTTTATCTCAGCCCGAAAATAAGAGATTCATGCAGTGTTTTTATTATAATGTATATCTTTTCACCCCTACCATTGTGTGCGGTGGTCTGCGAATCCACAACCTAATACTTATAAAATGAAGAACAGTTTCTTAAAACTGCATATCTAAGGCTCTGGCCTGTCCTAGGATTGAGGGTAAATGGTAGGCATGTTCTCTGCTATCCACTTGATGTTTTAATAATTATTGTGGGTATAGGGGTTGGTCACTTGTTTTTTTTTTACATTCAGGGATGGTCGGGTAATATATTTTACTGAGGGGAGGGACTTTCATTTTCATTTAAGAGAAGTCCGATTTTTCTCCATTTATCCCTCATAAATAACGTACAGTCCCTTACACCTTCTCAGTAGCTGTGCGTGTAACAGTGTCTGGTAGGTTTGACACATGGTGAATGAAGGTGATCCACAGGGTCCAGTGATGTGCCCTCTCTTTCTCAGACATAGGCGTCCTGGCCGTAGGAAGTGGCAGCCTGACTCCGTGATGGTGCAACTCCAGAGTACACTCTGCCCCTGGGCTGGTATGGGTAAGGTCTGAGGAAGGGAAAGAAGAGAGGAAGAATGGGTGAGGACACACATAGATGTGGATCAGGAAGGATACAGACACACACATACATACACACAGTATCCACTGAACTCACTGTTTCTCAGACGTGCCCAGTTTGCAGGCACATGTCAAACATGACCCTCCAGTGAGAGCAAGAACAGCCGAGCACCAGCCAATGTAGAGGCCCTCTCCGAGTTCATACCTGCAACACACAGTATGTCCTACAGTAAATCAAGTTCATAAACAGGCTTTGGAAGTGAGACTGCTCTTCTGTCTAAAATACAGCAGAGGGCAGCAGTGTGCTACTAGCTTCATTACTGCAGTTGGAATAGGCCAACAGTCTCCTCTCACTTACTTTATCCCGGGATAGAATGGGTTAAAAAAGTCCTGGGTGATGTTGAAAGCATACCAAGACACTGAGATCATTGTGCACAGGCCTGAGAGAGAAATTGCGAGAGAGCGAGAAGTTAATTGTGCACAAATTGAGATTTGGCAGTTATAACACATAGAAACAGTAATTATAGTAAACTTGAGCATGCCCAGTTACCTTGAAGAAAGAAAAGCACACCACCAACGCCAACTATTCTACCCTTTAGAACCATGTCCTCTCCGGCAGCTTTAGAACACTGTACCCCGACCAGGGTGGCGACGAGCCCGATTGATCCAAAAACGACCGCTGCAATCATCAATGCTCGAGACGCCTGGATGTATCCTGCTTAAAAATAAAGACAAATTGTACAATCAAGATTTAATAGGGCTATTACATTTTTTATATATATACTGTAATAATAAATACAATGATTATCAAATTGGTTTCACATGTGATTTGTACAGAATCATATTGAGTAATGCACATATTAATTGCCACACTTGAAACTAATAATTATGATAAATATTTAAGGATATGATGTATTGTATTTGTTGAGTAGGGAAGGTCAATTGTCACAATCAAATACCAGAATTGTGTAGTATAGAATAAATTATTTGGCAGATTTTTATCTTAACCAATTACATCTTGGTTCAACCTAAATTGATTGATTATTTATGTCGTTCTTGGATAATCACATGTTTAACCACAAATGAAAAAGGTCAAAGTAATGCCTATGGGCCTTTACATATTCGTTTAACTACAACAAAACAATATCAAACATCACAGGCAATAAATCGATTTACTCTTCAAACATTGTTGCTTAATTTCTCTATTGCAATTGTTCTATTTTTTTATTGACAAAGATTCCTATTATCTTGTGGTGCACTTGCCGTTCAGGGCCAGTAGAGAGGGGAACTCGCGGCAGTTGTGGACACCAGTTGAGTCCGTGGCACAGGACATCCATAGGTTCTCATAGATGTTCGAGGTAATGATGACGTTCCCGTCATCCGTTGAAACCTTCCAGTAACGGTTCGGTATAGCTATCCCCACCATCACCCATCCTATGAACCCAAGCAGCAAGCAAACAACCTCCAGTATAGGATCCATTTAGATTTTTCAAGTAATTGGTGTAAATAAAAACAGAAGGAGAAAGAAAAGAGAGAAAAAAATAGGATATCCTATCGTTAGTAAAATATAAAATATAAGAATATAGCTCCACAGGATGAAATTCTGTTGAGTGTCTGCTCCCCTTCTTGGTCACGATTGTGTCAGGTTGTCAATGAGCAACAGACATGCTCAGTGATTTATCGTTGCCTACCTGTGTTCTCTCCCACCCCCTCATAAACACACACACACACAGACACACACACACTTGTATTTGCTACATCATGGGGAAACATGTCTGGGATGGTGCCTGACAGGGACAGCACTTTCTCAAATGGTCTAGGGACATGATCCAAACTGATACACGTTTCTTGTGCTTCTGCAATCTTAGAAATTGCTTGAAATATCAAGATATTATCATATTAACCACACCTGACATTTCACATCCTGCTGAGTACTTGTCAGATAATCCACCCTAATGAGGACCAGTGATGTCATTACTATTTGCATTTGCATCACTGTGGTACTGCAGGGGACCAAGCTTCTGGTGTGTCTTTGCATTGCGTTTAATGGTTTACAACATTCTAGAGGTCGACCGATTATGATTTTTCAACGCCGATACCGATTTATTGGAGGACCAAAAAAGCCAATACCGTTTAGTCGGACAATTTTTAAAATGTTATTTGTAATAATGACAATTACAACAATACTGAATTAACACTTATTTTAACTTAACATAATACAGAAATAAAATCAATTTAGCCTCAAATAATGAAACATGTTCAATTTGGTTTAAATAATGCAAAAACAAAGTGTTGGAGAAGAAAGTAAAAGTGCAATATGTGCTATGTAAGAAAGCTAACGTTTCAGTTCCTTGCTCAGAACATGAGAACATATGAAAGCTGGTGGTTCCTTTTAACATGAGTCTTCAATACACCCAGGCAAGAAGTTTTAGGTTGTAGTTATTATAGGACTATTTCCCTCTATACCATTTGTATTTCATTAACCTTTGACTATTGGATGTTCTTATAGGCACTTGTAGGCACTAGTATTGCCAGTGTAACAGTATAGCTTTCGTCCCTCTCCTCGCTCCTCCCTGGGCTCAAACCAGCAACACAACGACAACGACAACATCCACCATCGAAGCAGCGTTACCCATGCAGAGTAAGGGGAACAACTACTAGAAGGCTCAGAGCGAGTGACGTTTGAAACGCTATTAGCGTGCGGTAACTAGCTAGCCATTTCACTTCAGTTACAACAGCCTCATCTCGGGAGTTGATAGGCTTGAAGTCATTAACAGCGCAATGCTTGACGCACAACGAAGAGCTGCTGGCAAAACGCACAAAAGTGCTGATTAAATGAATGTTTACACGCCTGCTTCTGCCTACCACCGCTCAGTCAGATACTTAGATACTTGTATGCTTGTATGCTCAGTCTGATTATATGCAACGCAGGACTCGCTAGATAATATCTAGTAATATCATCAACCATGTGTAGTTAACTAGTGATTATGATTGATTGTTTTTTATAAGATAAGTTTAATGCTAGCTAGCAATTTACCTTGGCTTACTTATTCGCGTAACAGGCAGTCTCCTTGTGGAGTGCAACGAGAGAGAGGCAGGTTGTTATTGCGTTGGACTAGTTAACTGTAAGGTTGCAAGATTGGTTTCCCCGAGCTGACAAGGTGAAAATTTGTCGTTCTGCCCCTGAACAAGGCAGTTAACCCACCGTTCCTAGGCCGTCATTGAAAATAAGAATGTGTTCTTAACTGACTTGCCTAGTTAAATTAAGGTAACATTTTTTGCCAAATCGGTGCCCAAAAATACAGATTTCCGATTGTTATGAAAACTTGAAATCGGCCCTAATTAATCGGCCATTCCGATTAATCGGTCGACCTCTACAACATTCTCATGTTTTTAAACCCATAGGGGATAGTGGCCTAGAGGTGTGGAGAATGGTTATATATGCGATTTATATTCTGTAATCCTCAATCTGCCTCAGAAGTGAATCTTCCCTAAAGACTGGTACCACAGCTACCATTGTGCAGTTCCTTACTGGCAGTTTGCTTAACAGGGTGGCTGGGTCTTAAATTGGGTCTGCTGGTCTGCTGGAGTTAAATTTGTTGGATTCCAATGTGTCAACCCATCCTATACATCTTTAGGGAAGCTTTCATGCTCTAGCAAACAAAGGGATATGAGGGGTGCTACCCCTGGTGTCCTGGCTAAATTCCCAAGCTGTCCTTCATACCATCATGGTCACCTAATCATCCCCAACTTACAATTGCCTCATTCTTCCCTGTAACTATTCCCCAGGTTGTTGCTGTAAATGAGAATGTGTTCTTAGTCAGTTTATCTGGTTAAATAAAAACCCCATGCCACTTCCCTCTAATCACCTCTCCTCTACTTTTTACCCCAGGTCACGCCCCTTCCCTCCACTCCCTAACCACATCTCATCTACTTTTTACCCCAGGTCACGCCACTTCCCTCCACTCCCTAACCACATCTCATCTACTTTTTACCCCAGGTCACGCCACTTCCCTCCACTCCCTAATCACCTCTCCTCTACTTTTTACCCTAGGTCACGCCCCTTCCCTCCACTCCCTAACCACATCTCATCTACTTTTTACCCCAGGTCACGCCCCTTCCCTCCACTCCCTAATCACCTCTCCTCTATTTTTTACCCTAGGTCACGCCCCTTCCCTCCACTCCCTAACCACATCTCATCTACTTTTTACCCCAGGTCACGCCCCTTCCCTCCACACCTATTTCTACTCCCTAATCACCTATCCTCTACCTTTTTTCCCCACACTTCTGTTTCCCTATATAAGCTTCATGTTCATTCCTACCAACCATTTCAGTTCGGTTCAGGTCATGCTGGGTGACGCCATGGCGGCCCGATCCTGCCGCTGTACATGATATGATGAACTAAGTCTCCTTTGTTGTTATACTGTTTGAGGAAATGTAAGTCCTAAATAATATATATATTAGTGATGGGGTAGCGCTTTCACAATATTGTGCCAAAAAAACAGTTCATTGCTCAGAGCTTCATTATCTGTTCACAATGCAAATTATTAACATCTGTTGGTCAACAATAAATAGCACTGATTATCAGAGATGTTCTCTTTCTCCACTGTTTTTAACTCTGTGGCGCAGGGGTAAGTTGTTGGCTTTACTAGCCTTAGTTGTAATGCCAAGTTTCCATCATACTTGCCTTTTTTGCCTTCAAATGTACTATTTTTCAATATGCATTTATGAAATAAGACAGATGCATATACTATACTCAATAAAACAAATACAAAAAGTGTGGTTTCAAATCGTTTTTTAAAGTGTGCCTTCAATGGGATTCGACACCCTCACATCGCTGAATGTTCCCTACTCTACCCGCTAAGTTTACCTGTAAGGTAAACGTTTTTGTACAAAATCCTACCTATATTTGTAACTACTGTAGGGGTCGGTGTTTGAAAGCAGCTTGGAATCGAAGAGGGCACTGGAATCATGTTGAAATCAGTGGGATTTCACATTTTGCAACACACGGTTTGAAAAAATCACTTAATCAAACAAAGCTTTGGATCATTGATACTTCTGATCAAGTGATACAGGTTCAAATTGAGCTGCTTAGCGATTTTTGAAGCCGGCCTCAGAGCTCTTGTATCAAATCTAACACCACTAATATATATTCCGTTGCCCTACGTTATCTTTTTGATGTTCATGTCCTCAGTTTGGTCATTCTAATTGCTCCTTTGTTTATCCTGGCAGTCTCCTCAGTTATATGTTAAGCCTTTTCCACATAGTCACCTGGCACTACTTTGTCATCTCTACACCTTTTCAATGTGCTTCTAATGTTTCCCTTTTGTATGTCCCTTCCAGACCAGCACATCCTTGATATCCATATCGTATCTCAAGGCCTTACATGCCACAACTCCAAACACATCTTGCCTACCTACAAGCTCCAACTCCTAAACTCCATCCAAACCCTCCCCCCATGTGCTGTTCCTTCCTGTGTTCAAGTGGGTGTAATAAATACCCCTATTCCTGCTCCGTCTCTTCATTTGCATTATATCCGTTGTGCCATGGTGGAACCCACAGTCCTGAATCTAGCTTACAATCCATGGTGGCAGCAACAGTCCTGAACCTAGCTTACAATCCATGGTGGCAGCAACAGTCCTGAACCTAGCTTACAATCCATGGTGGCAGCAACAGTCCTGAACCTAGTTTACAATCCATGGTGGCAGCAACATTCCTGAACCTACCTTACAATCCATGGTGGCAGCAACAGTCCTGAACCTAGCGTACAATCCATGGTGGCAGCAACAGTCCTGAACCTAGCGTACAATCCATGGTGGCAGCAACAGCCCTGAACCTAGTTTACAATCCATGGTGGCAGCAACAGTCCTGAACCTAGTTTAAAATCCATGGTGGCAGCAACAGTCCTAAACCTAGTTTACAATCCATGGTGGCAGCAACAGTCCTGAACCTAGCGTACAATCCATGGTGGTAGCAACAGTCCTGAACCTAGCGTACAATCCATTGTGGCAGCAACAGCCCTGAACCTAGTTTACAATCCATGGTGGCAGCAACAGTCCTGAACCTAGTTTAAATTCCATGGTGGCAGCAATAGTCCTGAACCTAGTTTACAATCCATGGTGGCAGCAACAGTCCTGAACCTAGTGTACAATCCATGGTGATAGTAACAGTGCTGAACCTAGTTTACAGTCCATGGTGGCAGCAACAGTGCTGAACCTAGTTTACAGTCCATGGTGGCAGCAACAGTTCTGAACCTAGTTTACAGTCCATGGTGGCAGCAACAGTCCTGAACCTACCGTACAATCCATGGTGGCAGCAACAGTCCTGAACCTAGCGTACAATCCATGGTGGCAGCAACAGCCCTGAACCTAGTTTACAATCCATGGTGGCAGCGACAGTCCTGAACCTAGCTTACAGTCCATGGTGGCAGCAACAGTCCTGAACCTAGTTTAAAATCCATGGTGGTAGTAACAGTTCTGAACCTAGTTTACAGTCCATGGTGGCAGCAACAGTCCTGAACCTAGCGTACAATCCATGGTGGCAGCAACAGTCCTGAACCTAGTTTACAATCCATGGTGGCAGCAACAGTCCTGAACCTAGCGTACAATCCATGGTGATAGTAACAGTGCTGAACCTAGTTTACAGTCCATGGTGGCAGCAACAGTGCTGAACCTAGTTTACAGTCCATGGTGGCAGCAACAGTTCTGAACCTAGTTTACAGTCCATGGTGGCAGCAACAGTCCTGAACCTACCGTACAAACCATGGTGGCAGCAACAGTCCTGAACCTAGCGTACAATCCATGGTGGCAGCAACAGCCCTGAACCTAGTTTACAATCCATGGTGGCAGCAACAGTCCTGAACCTAGCTTACAGTCCATGGTGGCAGCAACAGTCCTGAACCTAGTTTAAAATCCATGGTGGTAGTAACAGTCCTGAACCTAGCTTACAATCCATGGTGGCAGCAACAGTCCTGAACCTAGCTTACAGTCCATGGTGCCAGCAACAGTCCTGAACCTAGCGTACAATCCATGGTGGCAGCAACAGTCCGGAACCTAGCGTACAATCCATGGTGGCAGCAACTGCCCTGAACCTAGTTTACAATCCATGGTGGCAGCAACAGTCCTGAACCTAGTTTAAAATCCATGGTGGCAGCAACAGTCCTGAACCTAGTTTACAATCCATGGTGGCAGCAACAGTCCTGAACCTAGTTTAAAATCCATGGTGGCAGCAACAGTCCTGAACCTAGTTTACAATCCATGGTGGCAGCAGTCTTGAACCTAGTTTACAATCCATGGTGGCAGCAACAGTTCTGAACCTAGGTTACAGTCCATGGTGGCAGCAACAGTCCTGAACCTAGCTTACAATCCATGGTGGCAGCAACAGTTCTGAACCTAGCGTACAATCCATGGTGGCAGCAACAGTTCTGAACCTAGTTTACAGTCCATGGTGGCAGCAACAGTCCTGAACCTAGCTTACAATCCATGGTGGTAGTAACAGTGCTGAACCTAGCTAACAATCCATGGTGGCAGCAACAGTCCTGAACCTAGCGTACAATCCATGGTGGCAGCAACAGTCCTGAACCTAGTTTACAGTCCATGGTGGCAGCAACAGTCCTGAACCTAGCGTACAATCCATGGTGGCAGCAACATTCCTGAACCTAGCGTACAATCCATGGTGGCAGCAACAGCCCTGAACCTAGTTTACAATCCATGGTGGCAGCAACAGTCCTGAACCTAGCTTACAGTCCATGGTGGCAGCAACAGTCCTGAACCTAGTTTAAAATCCATGGTGGCAGCAACAGTCCTGAACCTAGCTTACAATCCATGGTGGCAGCAACAGTCCTGAACCTAGCTTACAATCCATGGTGGCAGCAACAGTCCTGAACCTAGCTTACAATCCATGGTGGCAGCAACAGTCCTGAACCTAGCTTACAATCCATGGTGGCAGCAACAGTCCTGAACCTAGTTTACAATCCATGGTGGCAGCAACAGTTCTGAACCTAGTTTACAGTCCATGGTGGCAGCAACAGTCCTGAACCTAGCGTACAATCCATGGTGGCAGCAACAGTCCTGAACCTAGTTTACAGTCCATGGTGGCAGCAACAGTCCTGAACCTAGCGTACAATCCATGGTGGCAGCAACAGTCCTGAACCTAGCGTACAATCCATGGTGGTAGTAACAGTCCTGAACCTAGGTTACAATCCATGGTGGCAGCAACAGTCCTGAACCTAGTTTACAGTCCATGGTGGCAGCAACAGTCCTGAACTTAGTTTAAAATCCATGGTGGCAGCAACAGTCCTGAACCTAGTTTAAAATCCATGGTGGTAGTAACAGTCCTCAACCTACCTTACAATCCATGGTGGCAGCAACAGTCCTGAACCTAGCTTACAATCCATGGTGGCAGCAACAGTCCTGAACCTAGCTTACAATCCATGGTGGTAGTAACAGTCCTGAACCTAGTTAACAATCCATGGTGGCAGCAACAGTCCTGAACCTAGCTTACAATCCATGGTGGCAGCAACAGTCCTGAACCTAGCGTACAATCCATGGTGGCAGCAACAGCCCTGAACCTAGTTTACAATCCATGGTGGCAGCAACAGTCCTGAACCTAGCTTACAATCCATGGTGGCAGCAACAGTCTTGAACCTAGTTTACAATCCATGGTGGCAGCAACAGTTCTGAACCTAGTTTACAGTCCATGGTGGCAGCAACAGTCCTGAACCTAGCGTACAATCCATGGTGGCAGCAACAGTCCTGAACCTAGCTTACAGTCCATGGTGGCAGCAACAGTCCTGAACTTAGTTTAAAATCCATGGTGGTAGTAACAGTCCTGAACCTAGCTTACAATCCATGGTGGCAGCAACAGTCCTGAACCTAGTTTACAGTCCATGGTGGCAGCAACAGTCCTGAACTTAGTTTAAAATCCATGGTGGTAGTAACAGTCCTGAACCTAGTTTACAATCCATGGTGGCAGCAACAGTCCTGAACCTAGTTTACAGTCCATGGTGGCAGCAACAGTCCTGAACTTAGTTTAAAATCCATGGTGGCAGCAACAGTCCTGAACCTAGTTTAAAATCCATGGTGGTAGTAACAGTCCTGATCCTACCTTACAATACATGGTGGCAGCAACAGTCCTGAACCTAGCTTACAATCCATGGTGGCAGCAACCATCCTGAACCTAGCTTACAATCCATGGTGGCAGCAACAGTCCTGAACCTAGTGTACAATCCATGGTGATAGTAACAGTGCTGAACCTAGTTTACAGTCCATGGTGGCAGCAACAGTGCTGAACCTAGTTTACAGTCCATGGTGGCAGCAACAGTTCTGAACCTAGTTTACAGTCCATGGTGGCAGCAACAGTCCTGAACCTACCGTACAATCCATGGTGGCAGCAACAGTCCTGAACCTAGCGTACAATCCATGGTGGCAGCAACAGCCCTGAACCTAGTTTACAATCCATGGTGGCAGCGACAGTCCTGAACCTAGCTTACAGTCCATGGTGGCAGCAACAGTCCTGAACCTAGTTTAAAATCCATGGTGGTAGTAACAGTTCTGAACCTAGTTTACAGTCCATGGTGGCAGCAACAGTCCTGAACCTAGCGTACAATCCATGGTGGCAGCAACAGTCCTGAACCTAGTTTACAATCCATGGTGGCAGCAACAGTCCTGAACCTAGCGTACAATCCATGGTGATAGTAACAGTGCTGAACCTAGTTTACAGTCCATGGTGGCAGCAACAGTGCTGAACCTAGTTTACAGTCCATGGTGGCAGCAACAGTTCTGAACCTAGTTTACAGTCCATGGTGGCAGCAACAGTCCTGAACCTACCGTACAAACCATGGTGGCAGCAACAGTCCTGAACCTAGCGTACAATCCATGGTGGCAGCAACAGCCCTGAACCTAGTTTACAATCCATGGTGGCAGCAACAGTCCTGAACCTAGCTTACAGTCCATGGTGGCAGCAACAGTCCTGAACCTAGTTTAAAATCCATGGTGGTAGTAACAGTCCTGAACCTAGCTTACAATCCATGGTGGCAGCAACAGTCCTGAACCTAGCTTACAGTCCATGGTGCCAGCAACAGTCCTGAACCTAGCGTACAATCCATGGTGGCAGCAACAGTCCGGAACCTAGCGTACAATCCATGGTGGCAGCAACTGCCCTGAACCTAGTTTACAATCCATGGTGGCAGCAACAGTCCTGAACCTAGTTTAAAATCCATGGTGGCAGCAACAGTCCTGAACCTAGTTTACAATCCATGGTGGCAGCAACAGTCCTGAACCTAGTTTAAAATCCATGGTGGCAGCAACAGTCCTGAACCTAGTTTACAATCCATGGTGGCAGCAGTCTTGAACCTAGTTTACAATCCATGGTGGCAGCAACAGTTCTGAACCTAGGTTACAGTCCATGGTGGCAGCAACAGTCCTGAACCTAGCTTACAATCCATGGTGGCAGCAACAGTTCTGAACCTAGCGTACAATCCATGGTGGCAGCAACAGTTCTGAACCTAGTTTACAGTCCATGGTGGCAGCAACAGTCCTGAACCTAGCTTACAATCCATGGTGGTAGTAACAGTGCTGAACCTAGCTAACAATCCATGGTGGCAGCAACAGTCCTGAACCTAGCGTACAATCCATGGTGGCAGCAACAGTCCTGAACCTAGTTTACAGTCCATGGTGGCAGCAACAGTCCTGAACCTAGCGTACAATCCATGGTGGCAGCAACATTCCTGAACCTAGCGTACAATCCATGGTGGCAGCAACAGCCCTGAACCTAGTTTACAATCCATGGTGGCAGCAACAGTCCTGAACCTAGCTTACAGTCCATGGTGGCAGCAACAGTCCTGAACCTAGTTTAAAATCCATGGTGGCAGCAACAGTCCTGAACCTAGCTTACAATCCATGGTGGCAGCAACAGTCCTAAACCTAGCTTACAATCCATGGTGGCAGCAACAGTCCTGAACCTAGCTTACAATCCATGGTGGCAGCAACAGTCCTGAACCTAGCTTACAATCCATGGTGGCAGCAACAGTCCTGAACCTAGCGTACAATCCATGGTGGCAGCAACAGCCCTGAACCTAGTTTACAATCCATGGTGGCAGCAACAGTCCTGAACCTAGCTTACAATCCATGGTGGCAGCAACAGTCTTGAACCTAGTTTACAATCCATGGTGGCAGCAACAGTCCTGAACCTAGCGTACAATCCATGGTGGCAGCAACAGTCCTGAACCTAGTTTACAGTCCATGGTGGCAGCAACAGTCCTGAACTTAGTTTAAAATCCATGGTGGTAGTAACAGTCCTGAACCTAGGTTACAATCCATGGTGGCAGCAACAGTCCTGAACCTAGTTTACAGTCCATGGTGGCAGCAACAGTCCTGAACTTAGTTTAAAATCCATGGTGGCAGCAACAGTCCTGAACCTAGTTTAAAATCCATGGTGGTAGTAACAGTCCTGAACCTACCTTACAATCCATGGTGGCAGCAACAGTCCTGAACCTAGCTTACAATCCATGGTGGCAGCAACAGTCCTGAACCTAGCTTACAATCCATGGTGGTAGTAACAGTCCTGAACCTAGTTAACAATCCATGGTGGCAGCAACAGTCCTGAACCTAGTTTACAATCCATGGTGGCAGCAACAGTCCTGAACCTAGCGTACAATCCATGGTGGCAGCAACAGCCCTGAACCTAGTTTACAATCCATGGTGGCAGCAACAGTCCTGAACCTAGCTTACAATCCATGGTGGCAGCAACAGTCTTGAACCTAGTTTACAATCCATGGTGGCAGCAACAGTTCTGAACCTAGTTTACAGTCCATGGTGGCAGCAACAGTCCTGAACCTAGCGTACAATCCATGGTGGCAGCAACAGTCCTGAACCTAGCTTACAGTCCATGGTGGCAGCAACAGTCCTGAACTTAGTTTAAAATCCATGGTGGTAGTAACAGTCCTGAACCTAGCTTACAATCCATGGTGGCAGCAACAGTCCTGAACCTAGTTTACAGTCCATGGTGGCAGCAACAGTCCTGAACTTAGTTTAAAATCCATGGTGGTAGTAACAGTCCTGAACCTAGTTTACAATCCATGGTGGCAGCAACAGTCCTGAACCTAGTTTACAGTCCATGGTGGCAGCAACAGTCCTGAACTTAGTTTAAAATCCATGGTGGCAGCAACAGTCCTGAACCTAGTTTAAAATCCATGGTGGTAGTAACAGTCCTGAACCTACCTTACAATACATGGTGGCAGCAACAATCCTGAACCTAGCTTACAATCCATGGTGGCAGCAACCATCCTGAACCTAGCTTACAATCCATGGTGTCAGCAACAGTCCTGAACCTAGGTTCAGGACTGTTGCTGACACCATGGATTGTAAGCTAGGTTCAGGATGGTGGCAGCAACAGTCCTGAACCTAGTTTACAGTCCATGGTGGCAGCAACAGTCCTGAACCTGGCTTAAAATCCATGGTGTCAGCAACAGTCCTGAACCTAGTTTGCAGTCCATGGTGGTAGCAACAGTGCTGAACCTGGCTTAAAATCCATGGTGTCAGCAACAGTAGTGAACCTAGTTTACAGTCTGTCCTAGCCCTATTCCTTTTCTTCACCTTCCAAAGGCACAACCATCAATTTTTGGGCTAAAGAATTAGTATCCACTTCCTAACAGTGCATTTATTGTTCAGGCAAATGCTGAAGGAAACACATGAGTAAGAGTGCTAAACAATATTGAACTATTGTTCAGAGACCTATGACCTTTTCCATGAACTGCTGGTTTGGGAGTCTCAGCTTAAGAGACTGAAACAAATGTGAGTATTGTCAAGCTGTGCTGAGTGATAATTGGCACTGAGTTATAATTGCTATAAAATAACAAAAACCAGAAATACCTTATTTACATAAGTATTCAGACCCTTTGCTATGACACTCAAAATTGAGCTCAGGTGCATCCTGTTTCCATTGATCATCCTTGAGATGTTTCTACAACTTGATTGGAGTCCACTTGTGGTAAATTTAATTGTTTGGACATGATTTGGAAAGGCACACACCTGTCTATGTAAGGTCCCACAGTTGACATTGCATATCGGAGCAAAAGCCAAGCCATGAGGTTGAAGGAATTGTCCGTAGAGCTCCGAGACAGGATTGGGTCGAGGAACAGATCTGGGGAAGGGTACCAAAAAATGTCTGCAGCATTGAAGGTCCCCAAGAACACAGTGGCCTCCATCATTCTTAAATGCAAGAAGTTTGGAACCAACTAGACTCTTCCTAGAAATGTCCACCCAGCCAAACTGAGCAATCGGGGGAGAGGAGCCTTGGTCAGGGAGGTGACCATGACCCTAATGGTCCCTCTGACAGAGCTCCTCTGTGGCGATGGGAGAACCTTCCAGAAGGACAAACATCTCTGCAGCATTCCACCAATCAGGCCTTTATGGTAGAGTGGCCAGACGGAAGCCAATCCTCAGTAAAAGGCACATGACAGCCCGTTTGGAGATGCCAAAAGGCACCTAACGGACTCTCAGACCAAGAGAAACACGATTCTCTGGTCTGATGAATTCAAGATTGAACTCTTTGGCCTAAATGCCAAGCGGCACGTCTGGAGGAAACCTGGCACTATCCCTACAGTGAAGCATGGTGGTGGAAGCATCATGCTTTGGGATGTTTTTTTAGAGGCAGGGACTGGAAGACTAGTCAGGATCGAGGGAAAGATGAACGGAGCAAAGTACAGAGTTCCTTAATGAAATCCTGCTGCAGAGTGCTCAGAACCTCAGACTGGGGCGAAGGTTTACCTTCTAACACAGTTTTAGTCACTATTTTTGTAAGGGGGCCACTTTGGGTTGAGACAATCCCTCAGAGGGCCGCACAGATCTTTAATTTGACCAGTCAATATTATTGTCAGCAAAAAATGTAACAAGTGCTTTCAGAATATCCTCTCCTTGTGTTTGTCCCTGAAGGGGCAGTGAACATAAAAGTTCCTCTATGGACGACTCGTTTTGAGGGAAGCGGACCCACACACATAATTGGGCCATGTCACTTACATCAGTGCTTTCGTCAAGTGCAATACTAAAACACGGCACCACGGATATGTCAGTAATCAGTTGCCTACCGATGTCCTCGCCAGATGCTTACCGATGTCCTCGCCAAATGCTTACCGATGTCCTCGCCAGATGTCTTCTATGCGTCTTGTTATGGTCGAGTCTGAGAGTTGCAGTCCCTTAATTTGCTTTAAAATAGCTTCCTTGTTTTGTGAACTCAGCAAACAATATTTCAGCTGAGGCCAAAAAACATTATTTGACAATCTCCGCGTCTGTGACGGCCTTCTTGTTTCTTGTGAGTATCCAAGCAATCTCATATGTTGCCTCTCATTTTCTCTGCAACAGTGCTAGATCTGTCCATCATTTGTTGTTGTTCTTTGAGCTGTCCTTTGAGTTGCACTATTTTGCTGTTTCTGAGGTTGCTTGGTGGCGGATATGTTTTGTCAAAGTGGCATGGTGTGACTGGAAATGTTGCTCTAAATTTGTTTGTTGAAAACAATTGACTGTCTTCTGGCAAAAAAGACAAAGTGAGCTAGTCCCGGGCAGGTAACATAGTGGTTAGAGCGTTGGGCCAGTAACCGAAAGGTTGCTGGATTGAATCCCAGAGCTGACAAGGTAAAAATCTCCAGTTCTGCCCCTGAGCAAGGCAGTTATCCCACTATCGACCAGTAGGCTGTCATTGTAAATAAGAATATGTTCTTAACTGACTTTCCTAGTTAAATAAAGGTACAAAAAAATACTTGTCTGTCCATTTATTTTGGAACTTTCTGTGTTCTTCTTGAATGGACCGTATCCTTGTCGTAGCCACGTTAGCTACGTTAGCTTCGTTAGCTAGCAGCATTTCCCCGCCGCCATCTCCCTGATTTTCCTGGTTCTCCGGTGGTTGTTCGTTCATAGCTGTCACGTTGTTCTCCAGCTCTTCCCCCTCATTTTCATTGTCAATAGATTTCTGTTTCTTTTTTTTTACAAAGAAATCAATCCATGTCTACCCGACTGCAAAATTAGCTAGTAGTAAACTGATATGTGTCGGTCACTGTAGCTGAGCAGTTACGTTCTATTTCGGCAGATGTTCTATTTCGGCAGATGTTCTATTTCGGCAGATGTTTTATTTCGGCCTTTCTGTCCAACAGCTGCGCTATACTGTCATCTATCGGCTGTCCAGGGAACAATATATATATTCAATGAAGTGATTCTGGACTGCAATAAACACATTGAATTGAAATTGTATCATTGTTATGTATTATGGATGGAAAATAGGAAAATCACTGCGGGCCACACAATGAGTACCACTGTTCTAACAGGACAACAACCCTAAGCACACAGCCAAGACAATGGAAGAGTGGCTTCAGGACAAGTCTTAGAATGTCCTTGAGTGGCCCAGCTAGAGTCCGGACTTGAACCTGGCTGAACATCTCCGGAGAGACCTGAAAATAGCTGTGTAGCAATGCTCCCCATCCAACCTGACAGAGCTCAAGAGGATCTGCAGAGAAGAATGGGAGAAACTCCCCAAATACAGGTGTGCCAAGCTTGTAGCTTCATACCCAAGAAGACTCAAGGCTGTAATCGCTGCCAAAGTTGCTTCAACAAAGTACTGATTAAAGGGGTCTGAATACTTATGTAAATGTGATATTTCAGTTTCAAATGTTGAATACATTGGCCTCCAGGGTGGCGCAGTGGTTAAGGGCGCTGTACTGCAGCGCCAGCTGTGCCATCAGAGTCCCTGGGTTCGTGCCCAGGCTCTGTCGTAACCGGACGCGACCGGGAGGTCCGTGGGGCGACGCACAATTGGCCTAGCGTCGCCCGGGTTAGGGAGGGCTTGGTCGGTAGGGGTGTCCTTGTCTCATCGCGCACCAGCGACTCCTGTGGTGGGCTGGGCGCAGTGTGCGCTAACCAAGGTGGCCAGGTGCATGGTGTTTCCTCCGGCGCATTGGTGCGGCTGGCTTCCGGGTTGGATGCGTGCTGGGTTGGGTTGTGTATCGGAGGACGCATGACTTTCAACCTTCGTCTCATCCTGTAGCGATGAGACAAGATAGTAGCGAATGGATTGGATACCATGAAATTGGGGAGAAAAAGGGGTAAAATTCAAAAAAATAAAAATAAATAAGATTTGAATACAGTTGCAAAATTTTTGGGTATTGGGGAAAAAAACAATATATTAAATTTAAGGCATTGCAAAATGTGGAAAAAGTCAAGGGATCTGAATACTTTCTAAATGCTCTGTATATATTTATATTCTAGACTCTGACATTGCTCATTGTAATGTTTCTTAATTCCTGTCTTTTTATTTTGGGGATTTGCGTGTATTGTTTGTATTGTGAGATATTACTGCACTGTTGGAACATAAGCATTTATCTACACCTACAATAACATTGATACCCTTAAATGGGTATTCAGAACCAGACGTTGGACTGTGTGATAGGCGAGCCTTGCAATGGACATATTTGGGCAATTTTAATTGACACAGAGTATGCATGTCCATCAAACAAGTGACTCTGTCACAGCAGTCATGGTGGGCAAGTTTAATGTCCTTTCTGCTCTGGCAAGGTAGCAAGCTGATTTATTGATCACCCAGTTAGATCTGGAGTTTTAATAGAAGCACGACAGAAAGTAGAAAATAAATAATTTCTTTCTCTTTTTACATTGGTAGCATTCGTGTAAAGCCCTATCTAAACCATTTACAATGGTCGGTCCACACTCCCCAGACTGCCATCCAGTCCCAGTTACTGTAGGTGGGATACACACAGGCCTCAGTCATAAAGTTCCTTGCAAAAGTATTCATCCCCCTTGGTGTTTTTCCTATTTTGTTGCATTACAACCTGAAATTTAAATGGATTTTTATTTGGATTTCATGTAACGGACATACACAAAATAGTCCAAATTCGTGAGGAAAAAAAAAACTTTTCAAAAAAGTATTTAAAAATACAGAAAAGTGGTGCGTGCATATATATTCACCCCCTTTGCTTTGAAGCCCCTAAATAAGATCTGGTGCAACCAATTACCTTCAGAAGTCACATAATTAGTTAGATTGCACACAGGTGGACTTTATTTAAGTGTCATATGATCTATCACATGATCTCAGTATAGATACACCTGTTCTGAAAGGCCCCAGAGTCTGCAACACCACTAAGCAAGGGACACCATGAAGACCAAGGAGCTCTCCAAACAGGTCAGGGACAAAGTTGTGGAGAAGTACAGATCAGGGTTGGGTTATAAAAAAATATCCGAAACTTTGAACATCCCACAGGGCACCATTAAATCCATTATTAAAAATGGAAATAATATGGCACCACAACAAACCTGCCAAGAGAGGGCCGCCCACCAAAACTCATGGACCAGGCAAGGAGGGCATTAAACAGAGAGGCAACAAAGAGACCAAAGATAACCCTGAATAAGTTGCAAAGCTCCACTGGGGAGATTGGAGTATCTGTCCATAGGACCACTTTAAGCCATATACTTCACAGAGCTGGGCTTTAGGGAAGAGCGGCCAGAAAAAAAGCCATTGCTTAAAGAAAAAATAACCAAACACGTTTGGAGTTCGCCAACTCCCCAAACATATGGAAGAAGGTACTCTGGACAGATGAGACTAAAATGTAGCTTTTTGACCATCAAGGAAAACGCTGTCAGGCGCAAACCCAACACATTTGATCACCTTGAGAACATCATCCCCACAGTGAAGCATGGTGGTGGCAGCATCATCAGCATTTTTTTAATCGTCCGGGACTGGAAAACTGTTCAGAATTGAAGGAATGATGGATGGCGCTAAATACAAGGAAATTCTTGAGGCAAACCTGTTTCAGTCTTCCAGAGATTAAGACTGGGACGGTGGTTCACCTTCCAGCAGGACAATGACCCTATGCATACTGCTAAAGCGAAACTCGAGTGGTTTAAGGGGAAACATTTAAATGTCTTGGACTGGCCTAGTTGAAGCCCAGACCTCAATCCAATTGAGAATCTGTGGTGTGATTTAAAGATTGCTGTACACCAGCGGAACTCATCCAATTTGAGGGAGCTGGAGCAGTTTTGCCTTGACGAATGTACAAAATTCCCAGGGGCTAGATGTGCCAAGCTTATAGAAACATACCCCAAGAGACTTGCAGCTGTAATTGCTGCAAAAGGTGTCTCTACAAAGTATTGCTTTTGCATAACTGTTCACTCCCCCAAAACTCAAGTTTTCAGTTTTTTTGTCTTATTTCTTGTTTCACAGTAAAAAATATTTTGCATCTTCAAAGCGGTAGGCATGTTGTGTAAATCAAATGTTACAAACCCCTCAAAAATACATTTTAATTCTAGGTCGTAAGGCAACAGAATAGGAAAAATGCCAAGGGGGGTGAATACTTTCGCAAGCCACTATATATCAAAAAGCCTGTTGATTTTGAATTGCTTATTCAATAGCCCGCTTCTTCTCCCTTTAAATGTGAGGTTGGTTGAGGCTAAGTTGCAGAGTGTCCGAGTGGAGGAGTGCAGACAGGGAAAAGTGCCCTTCAGGTGCTCATGAATCTGATCACCGGCCTGGTCAAGTAACACATCGGCGAGATGGACAGGAGAGTTACACAGGACAGAGATATTACAGAAAGGAGGAGATAGGAATCACAATGGGAAATGAATGGAGGAACGTATAACGCCCCACCCAGCAGACTGTCAACCAATCGCATTCAGGTTTGTCATGCTGCGTCACGCGTTTGCTAATCTAATTGTCACGCAATCTCAAAGTCAGCGTAGGAGTTCGCGAAACCTGCCTATTTTCCTAAAAAAAAGTGCATAATGTCACGATTCTAAAGCTATATGATATGACAGAGAACTAGTTAATTATCTCACATCTCGGAAAATATTTGTAATGTTGTACTTCTTGTTTCTGAAATTCATGCTAAAGTTGTTTTTTGGAGTTGGCGCCCAATTGTCTCCCATTCACGCCTCGAAGGAGAGCTCCCAGAATGCAGAATATCCCAGAATGCAACCCACACACATCAATGTCAATCTACACAATGGGCGGTAATACAATTCCAATAGCGTTTCCAGTCTCCTCAAAAGTATCTCTGCACAGGATAGGGAGGAAGAATAGAAATGTTAAGGTCATTTTCCGTTGCTGGAAGTATCTCTCTATTTCTCTCTCTATTGTACAGACCTCCCTCTGTGTAGGAGTTAAGACGGAACAGAGAACTCCCATACCACTCTGGTGGACATCAGCAGCGGATGAATCATCAAGCCTCTTTGTGCTGACATTCAGAGAGAGAGAGAGAGAGGGTGAGTGTGTGTAGTGTACTAACAACTCTAATATCTAATGTCTCCTTTTCCCTATAGATGTAAGGCTGATGAGGGCTGAGGCTGAGGTCCAAGACATTGATGTAGAGGAGCGCAGACAGGAAACAGAGCCCAGAAAGATGTTGGAACATTGCTGCAGGGACTTGGTTCCATTCAGCCACAAGAGCATTAGTGAGGTCGGGCACTGATATTGGATGATTAGGCCTGGCTCACAGTCGGCGTTCCAATTCATCTCAAAGGTGTTCCTTGGGGTTGAGGTTAGGGCACTGTGTAGGTCAGTCAAGTTCTTTCACTCCGATCTTGACAAACCATTTCTGTGTGTCCAAACTTTTGACTGGTACTATATGTTTATGATTCTGGGAGTCAATTACCTTTTACATTTTAGTCTGATTAATATTGTAAGGGAAAATATTGCGATGTTGACGCATTCTGAAATTTCGAACCTATAGCATGAATTATTCATATCGACATAAACATGAAATTATGTCTGATAGTACATCTGTTGAAAGTAATGAGGATTATAAACCAGAAAAATGGAGATAAGACAGATTGTCTGCACCTCTCGCCAAATGTTACTTCCGTCCCAAGGCTGTGTTACTCCCGCCCCACCGGCAGTTACAAAAGTAACATTGCGTTAGTTCTGTTCTCTGTCTAGTTAACTTCAACAAATTTTCCCTAGAAATGAAATTACAGTTGCTAATGGTAGAGGGCACGTAGAAGTTGTTTGTCATAAAATACGGTGTCTCTAACTTCATCCCGGTTCTCCTCTAGCCTGGAGCTTTATGTTTATGACAGTTTGCGATGGAACACGTAAAAAAAAGCTCTTTGTTAACCAGACCTTTATCTCTTCGTAATGATGTCTCCTGAAACTCTGTAAAAAAGTAAGCCATTTTTCCTCACCGCCAATCCTGATAGGAAGGGTGCGGTCTGACACCACTGCCTTGCGTCAGTCAGGTTTATTGGCCAACAGTGTGTGATTCTGGATTGATTTTAAAGGCTTTCCTCTTGACCTTAGTTTAGACAGACGTTTGCTTGTTATCAAATTTCCTGCAACAGATGGTAGCTTATGTAAGTTGGGTGTGTTACTTGGAACTGGGTAGTTGTGTCAGTAGACAACATTGACTCTTGACCCACAATGTTAGGAGGCTGTGAGCAACCTGCTTGTGCAACCATTTAAATATGTTAAACTATTTATTTTTTGTCGGCTGTCATGACGAGTGATATCTGCTCTCAACGTTTATGTAGTCAGACATAAACACGCTAGATCAAGGACATAGGGCGACCATACTTTTGTGGCTCTCTGCCACCTGATAAGAGCGAGCAGGAGACTTCCAGCAGTGGATACTTCACAATCTAAATATAAAATACAACATCCTCTCAATCTTTTAAAATGTTTGACTACTTTCTTACATTTATACAGTATAAGAAAAACAGCACAACAGGGATAACTACACAAAAATGGCCAATTGGTCACAAAATGTTCACACGCTGTAATACCATCCTTGACCAGTGGGAGACACACACTTGCACATTTTATACAGTAAGTTCAGAATCGAATAATGGAGCAAGACGACGAAAGAGAAGCCATAGCCATCTCAAAGCACGTAGGACTAGCAGGATGATTAGGCTATTATTATTTTGACCACCTATGCTGCAAGTTAATGTCCTGTAACAGAGACTGCCCTCGCAGTGGAGGTTTCGTTGAGGAGGAAGACAATAAGTAGTAGACAAGTAGTAATGCAATGTCGAGGGGGCGAACGTTTATTTACAGTGCAGGTGAATATCTGGTCAACTGTGCACTATGTACATAACGAGGAAACAGAACTGATAAATCAAATCATAATGAAGCTAAAATAAACCAGGCCTCAATAATACCCTGTAACAACCATGTAGCACCTGTTTGAACTCGTTACCTGTATAAAAGACACCTGTCCACACACTCAATCAAACAGACTCCAACCTCTCCACAATGGCCAAGACCAGAGAGCTGTGTAAGGACATCAGGGATAAAATTGTAGACCTGCACAAGGATGGGCTGGGCTACAGGACAATAGGCAAGCAGCTTGGTGAGAAGGCAACAACTGTTGGCGCAATTATTAGAAAATGGAAGAAGTTCAAGATGACGGTCAATCACCCTCAGTCTGGGTCTCCATGCAAGATCTCACCTTGTGGGGCATCAATGATCATGAGGAAGGTGAGGGATCAGCCCAGAACTACACGGCAGGACCTGGTCAATAATGAAGAGAGCTAGGACCACAGCAGATGGAGCACATTGAGTGTGTGGACAGGTGACTTTTATACAGGTAATGAGTTCAAACAGGTGCAGTTAATACAGGTAATGAGTGGAGAACAGGAGGGCTTCTTAAAGAAAAACTAACAGGTCTGTGAGAGCCGGAATTCTTACTGGTTGGTAGGTGATCAAATACTTATGTCATGCAATAAAATGCAAATTACTTACTTAAAAATCATACAATGTGATTTTCTGGATTTTTGTTTGAGATTCCGTCTCTCACAGTTGAAGTGTACCTATGATAAAAATTACAGACCTCTACATGCTTTGTAAGTAGGAAAACCTGCAAAATCGGCAGTGTATCAAATACTTGTTCTCCCCACTGTATATATATATATGGCTCTATTAAGCAGTTCCCCCAATCAAGGCAGGGCCCCCTTAGCAGAGCAGATATGTGGTTGTCCCACCTAGCTATCTTAAGATGAATGCACTAACTGTAAGTCACTCTGGATAAGAGCGTCTACTAAATGACTAATATGTAAATGTAATAAAATGGTAGAGCTTGAATAACCTGTGTCTGAGAGTCCAGATGCTGGCCCCCTCATCTGTGTCCTCAATACAAGTGGCATGTACTCAGATGCCAAGGGAAGCCAAGCTTACCCCATAATTTTCTTTGAATTCGCAAGAGGCGTATCTCATTGGAGAAAGCCTCAGATGAGCTACACATACTGAGAAAGAGAGAACTGTTAGAGAGAACTGTTATGCTCCATCTATCTGATTGTGTCTAGTCAAGAAGAATACGACGTTGCTGCCGCCTTTAGCATTCTATATACTGAACAGCTATCACTAACCACAATTTGGATGAGGACTTCTACTTCAATGAGTCGGAAGCAAAATGCATATTGTTTATCGTGGATCAGGCCCAAATCAATGACACTTGAAGAAGTAGGAGACGTCGCTATAGAGGCCGGCGAGTGAGGGATACCTGACGAGACGACATCGGAGGGGATAAATCGACTACCCACTGTTCTATTGGCGAAAGTGGAATCACTGGAGAATAAACTGGATCAGCTCCATTGTCGACTATCCTATCAACATGATCTGAAGAACTGTAATATCTAATTTCGTAGCTGAACAAGGACATGATACATATACACTGAGTATACCAAACCTTATGAACACCTGCTCTTTTCATGAATCCAGTTGAAAGCTATGATCCCTTATTGCTGTCACTTGTTAAATCCACTTCAATCCATGTAGATGATGGGGGAGACAGGTTGAAGAAGAATTTTTAAGCCTTGAGACATGAATTATGTGTGTGCGCCATTCAGAGGGTAAATGGGCAAGAACTTTTTTTTTTAAGTGCCTTTGAAAGAGGTATGGTAGTAGGTGCCAATGCTGCTGGATTTTTCACACTCAACAGTTTACCGTGTGTATCAAGAATGGTCCACCACCCAAAGGACATCCAACCAACTTGACACAACTGTGGGAAGCATTGGAGTCAACATGGTCCAGCATTCCTGTGGAACACTTTCGACACCTTGTAGAGTCCATGCCTTGACAAATTGAGGCTGTTCTGAGGGCAAAAGCGAGGGTTGCAACTCATGTTTGGAAGGTGTTCCTAATGTTTTGTACACTCTGTATGTACACACACTACGCTGACACAAGCCCACACACATATACATTACATAAGCACACAGATATAACACACACGCACCCGTACCGACGCCACACGTTGACAAACACACACATGCTGCTGTTTACAATTCGATAATGGAAAAATTGCCATTTTCAATTACTCCTCAATAAATTGAAAAGTAGAAGCTATTTATTTAAAAAGTTCTAAAAATGTAGATATTTTTTATTCATATCACTTCCTGAATTGACTGCCTTGAAGAGCCCAATTCTGCTCTTCACAGGCAGGTGCCAGTGATCTGAGAAATTAATCTGATATAATGAACAATGCATAATCTAAGCTGGGTTTCCGGTCTGAAATGGACAGCTAAATGCCTTTGAGTAATTTGGTTAGAAAATGCTTATATTAGCACCCGGGGGCAGTGGTTAATCTATCAAAACCAAATTGTGGATAACAGTCTCCTTGTCCATAGATTTCCACTATTTTCTTTTTTTTTTACCAATCAGACCAATAATTGGGGAAAAGATAAGAATTGGGATGCCTGTGTAAACGCAGCCAAATATACACATTTGTAATTTGGCTGAACTACCCCCTTAATGCACTGTCCTTCCCTGAGAAGTGCTTGTCCTTTTTTCCCTGGCCTCATTACACCAACCCAAATGTTAATTATTGTGCCCGATGCTTTGTCATGGTGAGTTTCAGTCATGGCCAAAGAGTTAATTAGTAGCTAGCTAACATTACTGGCGGCTTCTAAAGATAAAGAATACATAAAAACCAAGAATCCTTATTCCTTCCTGTTGTAAAAATATGGCCCCAGTGAGTGAACTGAAGACTTTCTGGCGTCACACTGTGCGCATTTGACACCAAACGGAATTAGGCCAGTGAACAGCCTGGCACGTTTTTTTTTTTGTCCGACTGAAACTACAGTATGTGACTGCATCATTATACTGTAATGATAAGAGAAAAACATGCAGATCAATACAGGTACTAAATATAGTGTACAAAACAGGAACACATTCCTAATATTGAGTTGCACCCCCTTTTGCCCTCAGAACAACCTCAATTCATCAGTGCATGGAGGTGTCAAAAGCATTCCACAGGGATGCTGGCCAATGTTAAATCCAATTCTTCTCACAGTTGTGTCAAGTTGGCTGGATGTCCTTTGGGTGGTGGACCAACCCAGCAGCGTTGCAGTTCTTGACACACTCAAACGTTTGCGCTTGGCCCGTTCAAAGGCACGTAAATCTTTTGTCTTGCCCACTCACACCCTGATACCTACACAATCGATGTCTCAAGGTTTAAAAATCCGTCTTCAACCTGTCTCCTCCCCCTCATCTACACAGATTGACGTGGATGTAACAGGTGACATCAATAAGGGATCATAGCTTTCAGCTGGATTCACCTGGTCAGTCTCATGGAAAGAGCAGCTCTGCCAAAATTGTTCACTCATGACATTTATTCATTTCACAATTAAAAACCACAAAGCATCGGTCCTACAGTGATACTCAAATGTGTGGTTTGCTAACACTGAAAATCTGCAAGGCTTGGGGACAATGATGATCTTAATAGCTCCAATAGTGCCTTCCAGACACATACATTAAGAAACCATACACAATTATTTAAAATGTTTTTATTTACAAGCAAAACTGGAGAAAAAAAAATGTAATCGCTGAAACGTCTTTATTTTGATACATAAAACAAAATCTGTTAGTATTATGCCATTATGATAACTTGAGTAAATGGGGTTATATTATGGATAAATAATGTTATCTTTTACATGTTTTCTTGCAGCTACACTGTCAATTAAAGACAAATGAAAGCCCTTTCCCCGAGGGCTGTTTTACTCTCGTGCACTGTCGTGGTATTCATCTTTACCCAATCTCTAAGAAAAGATGCCCCCTGTGGACAACATGAGTGATTCGCATCACAGCTGCCTAATTCTTACCAACTACACACTTACCAGCTTGGACACTACACCACAACACTTACCTCTAAACATAAGACACTTCCCTAAATACCAATGCTTTCTCTGTCTAAATTAATAAAGACAACAATAATTGAAGTTAAATTGCACTTATATAAAGAAATTAATTAAAGTCCACCACATGCTTAGATGCTAACTCAGTGGCTGCTCAGGGCGCATGCTAACATACTGAGGTCAGTAAGTCAAGCGATGCCATTCAGTAACGTGTTCCATCACACTTATTTATAATGTATAATATGGAAGACAAAGTGCCACATTAAACCACTATGAATATACACATGTCAAATTCACTGGAATCAAAACCTGTTTAAAATATGAAGACAATTTAAGTGAATCTAAGGCTATTTTCAGAAATCAATCCCCAAACATTGTTCCATGGACAATATGAGTGAAAAGATTTGGGAGATCCACGGGTGTTCTTCTCATCTTGGGGAACGGCAGCCATTTCCAACTTGAGTTTGAATTTGTTATGGGGAGAAGTTTGAGGAGTGCATGTCAGTCTTTCTTTGAAGTGTGTTAGCAAAACTAAGGCCCTCCCCACTCCATATTAGGACCTTGGACCATGACCCTTGGACACAGCCAATCCGATGAGGCCTGCTAATCCAGCCACGCCCAGGCCGATTCCTCCGACAATTGCCATGCCAACCAAACCATCTGTGTAGAAAAAAAGTGTCGTCAAAACATGAACATTGCCCTTATTACTTATACCTATTCAGCTTCTACCCATCCTGTGTCGTGGTAATTTCCTGTATTACTAAACATCGAGAGAGCAAACCACACACAAGTCAGAGTTATATTATAAAGTCCATCTTTAATTATATGAGCTTCACCATAGCCCTGTGACTCTCAGATCAATTCAGTGTCTATAAATTAATTATCTGAGAGTCCTTACAAAACAGTTCTTAGTATAATTTATAGCCAAGACACACCCATCTCAACTCACATGACGAAACACAGATCTTAGGAACATTACAAAGGAAGACTTTACTTGAGAGAGGAGTATCCCATAGCCAGACAGCATTAGCTATAAATTATCATTCAGTTTGCTCTCTTAAGACGAGGTTTTACTTCTCGTTCTTGGTACAACATATTACCAAACCATTACCTCACCCAATGGCATATATCAATTGTCAATTGTAGATACTCCCATCTCAAATACAACCCCTCCTGGACAAGCTCACAGAGACAGTGAGCCTCTAGGTCATATACTAGATCAAGATAAGGGCAACCTCAGAGGGGACATACAATAGTTACAGACACATTCCCATAAGAAGACAAGCCTGCATTCTGTCCTCCTCCCCTTCTGATATTCTTCATAGCATCACATGGTTTAACAGATACATTGACATATGAAGACAAGCCTGACCACTCCCCTTCTCTGGGCCCCTAGTGACTAAGCCCTAGCAGAGAAGGGATAACTTCAAACTGCCAACAGTATTATCCAAAAGAAGACATCCTAATGACAAATATCTCACATAAGCATTATTATGTAAATAAAACATCTTATTTTTGAATGTTACCGAACTAATTCTGATTCAGCCACGACACCTGTCCTGCCTGATCAGTGATCAGAGAGGAAAGAATAGGAGAACATTACACAAATTAGACCCAGCATTGATAGGTGTTCCTTGGCCTCCCCACTCACCTTTCTTTAGAGCCTTGTCTATTAGCTTCTCCAGCTCCAAGGCCTGGTTGTTGCCCGGTTCATTCTTCAGGAGAGTGCGGATATACTTCAGACCTTTCTCATAATCCTGTGATGATAAAAAATATATACATATATGGAGCGATAAAGAGATATGGAGCAATAAAGAGAGATAGTGAGAGGTGCTATGATATCTTCCGCAATTAACTCAAGAGATGGGAGACGGAGTCATCTATTTCATTAAAATAAGTTATCTAGTGAGCTATGTCTTATAACCTATGGGTAATATAGTAGTACAATGAACATCACCTTCAGTCTGTAGTTGGCCACAGCTAGGTAGAACAGGAAGTCTCTGGCATCGTCCTTTGATCCCTTGTTAACCAGCTCTATAAAACAAATTGAGCAACAGTACCGGAAACATTATTATAGGCAGGTTAAGTAGGCCAATGCATATTGCATTGCACTATGTCTGCATTTCATTCAAATAAGTTGGAAATCCAATCACTCATATTCATAGCTATTTAGAGAGACATTTGTAAGGATATCTTACTGACAGTCTTCTGAGTACACAAATACTGTTGGCTACCCACCTTCCAACAAAACAATTCCTTTCTTAATGTCGTCAGAATACTTGCTCCGGATCAGACACCATGCATATTCAAACTTGGTCTCCTTTGACACACCCCCCTTCACCAACTCAGCATTGTACTTCTTCTCAAATTTCTGGACGGCCAAAACAGAACAAATATGGGTACCTTCATTGGTTTCAGACACTGACTGGCAAGGGTGATATGTTAGGCCAGGGTGTTGATAGTCTTTATGTTGAATTTACAGAAGGCAGTGACAGTAAACACTCAATTGCTGTGTTACATTTCAAGACTTGCTGCATTCATGTCATAACGAAACACTTTTTTTAATGATGTGGACAGTGCAGTAGCTACAGTAATGTAGTCTCATAATGCGTCATGGTAATGCATGTTGTGTAAAAGCCAACTCACATGGCACAGTAGCAGACAACATCAATACAATATGATACACCTAATGTACTCAACAATTGGCTTTTAAACTTTTCATTGGATTGAAAAATCCATCAAAAGGCTTCATACATATCTGTATACTGTGTAGTTGGGGGAAAAATAACATACCAGAACGCAGCTGGTGTAAGTGATGATGTGTAAGGAATGACACAGCTAGCTACTAGCAATATGGCTAACGTTAGCTAGCATATGTTTCACTTCTACAGCTACACTGTTGTAAACGTTTGATCAACTATTAACGACTGTAGCTGGGTATTTAGACACCATATTGTCTACATAAAATACAGCTATGTTCTAAATCATGACAATAATAAAACGTAAACTTACCGAAAGGTCTTCTGGAGCTACCAAATCGCTCACAACAGCCTCCATGTTTGCAGAAGTAACAGATAGAAACGCCCACTTTTACCACGTGACAAGCTCGATCAGTTTCCACTGGATACCACAGCCACAAAGTCAAAATTGGCTATATCAATTCAATTCATTAAAACATGTTTTTTTTTATTTGTGGCTGTGGTAAAGTTAAAGTCATAATTTTCGATGTTTCCAATTAAACACGTTTTTGCTACATCAATGCGAATACAAGAATAATAATGATACAAATAAAAAACAAAGGTTTTATTGTCACTTACACATGACGCTACAAAAACGTTAAAATCATATGGTTTTATTTAATGCAAACAGACAATGGAGTGTATTGGAACATTTGACTCGTAGCCTGAAGAGTCAAACTAAACGTACTGTCCGTGGGCGTGGTGTAACGTTTGGCCAGAGGAAGGAGTGTGTAGCCAGCCAGTCAAATATTTTCTTTCTTCTGAATAAAAAAACGTTTTTCATTCTACGTTTTGAAGCTCCACAATGCCACTACAGAACACATTTCCCCTTTTGTACTTTAACTATTATCGTTACAACACTGTATATAGACATAATATGACATTTTAAATGTCTCTATTCCTTTGGAACTTTTTACTGTAAAAAAAATGTATTGTTTATTTCACTTTTGTTTATTATCTATTTCACTTACTTTGGAAATGTAAACATGTGTTTCCCATGCCAATAAAGCCCTTTGAATTGAGAGAGCGAGACAGAGACAGACAGACAGACAGACAGACAGACAGACAGACAGACAGACAGACAGACAGACAGACAGACAGACAGACAGACAGACAGACAGACAGACATGGTTAGACTGGTTATTATAGATCATGGTTATAGACAGGTCAATATGTTTAGTTTCACCAGTCTCACAAGTAATTTAGAAGGTATGATTTAGAGGGCTACAGGGCTAGTATCTCACCATGTAACAGCAATGGCAGTCAAATTCCTGTGTCCCTATTTAAAACAAAACAAAAAAAAAATATATATATATATATATATATATATATATATATATATATATTTCACCTTTATTTAACCAGGTAGGCTAGTTGAGAACAAGTTCTCATTTACAACTGCGACCTGGCCAAGATAAAGCAAAGCAGTGTGACACAAACAACACCAGAGTTACACATGGAATAAACAAACATACAGTCAATAAAACAATAGAAAAAGTCTATATACAGATAAGATAAGGGAGGACAGGCAATAAATAGGCCATAGTGGTGAAGTAATTACAATATAGCAATAAACACTGGAGTGATAGATGTGCAGAAGATGAGTGTGCAAGTAGAGATACCGGGGTGCAAAGGAGCAAAATAAATAACAGTATGGGGATGAGGTAGTTGGATGGGCTATGTACAGGTGCAGTGATCTGTGAGCTGCTCTGACAACTGGTGCTTAAAGTTAATGAGGGAGATATGAGTCTCCAGCTTCAGATAATTTTGCAGATCGTTCCAGTCATTGGCAGCAGAGAACTGGAGCTATGGCTCTCTGTGTTGCTGTTCTGTGCACTAGACATTGCAACCTGTTGCACACACAAACACACACATACATTCCATGCGGAAATTAATTTTACTTCAATTAGCGTAAAATGTCAAATGTGCAGCTGATGATAGTGGAAAGGTGACGTTAGTCAGTAATATCTAAGATATTACCTTTGATTATAGCGCTCTCTGCTGTCGATATTGCGGCATCGACCAGGAACCGTCTGTAAGGGCAATATGCCATTTCCAGTGCCCTGATGCACTTTGAAACGAGTTCCCTCAGTTTAGCGTTGTCTGTGCACGAGATATGAGTAGGGTGACACAGAAGAGAATAAAATCAACACAAACGTACAAACGTAATGCTTTTAGCTCTATCTGCAGAGTCATATTTAGGATTGGCTGCGTGTTTAAAATGCCGCTGATAATAAAATATAATGGTCTCTATTGTAGTGCACTTGCCTGTCATTGGAATCGAAAAGCGTCCTCCACAAATAGTGGACTCTACTTCGGCTTGTTTTGAAAATGAAAACGGAGATCATAGTATGACAACTTTATTTAAGTTACGATAGCGTGGTAGAAGTTGGTTTTGTTTTGCAAATGTATCATCTTACATCGGAAGGGACGAACCTACACTTGTGCAATGTTGAGCTCTATGCCATTGGTTCATGCTGACCGCAGTTTTTCTTATTTGCTTTATTTTTCTTTGCAGTGACTAAAAGGCTCGCACGCGCCACTCGCACACCAGTTTGGTGTTGGTGCCACAGAGCTCTCAAGCGTCCACACGGTGCAAACTGCAGTATCTTCCCATGTTTTTGCTTATAATCATAACATGATTAGCCTGCTTAATAGCTTACATATTAGTTAAAACGGTTGAAATATTAAAGTGTTTCCCATAACCCTGTTACCCGGATCACAAAGGACACAGTATTCTGAGGCCTCAACTCATCAGAAACCAAACCTATCACTCTATACCTGACTACATGACAAAGTAGCAGATGTCTGAATGTTGTCATTGTTCCAACTAAAAGTTGTATCAGTTTCGTATTAACCAACGTCTGTACTGATGCATGTATGTCATCTTGAGACTCAGAAGAGGAATTTTCGATTTTTTTAAGAGAGAGAGAGATCACAAACTCAACACCATGCTGAAAACAATGAACACTCATATTATGTTGTAATACTGTATGAGAGGTACTTTACCTATTATTGAGATCAGAACAGAAGACCGACCTGGAGACCTGTCTCCATTTTTTTGTGATTCCTTTAAAGCAAAAGGGAAATAGACGCAGGATTGGTATCTAAACAGTCATTTCAATGGACTTCAATCTGACTTAAAATATTTGATAGATGGGTCAGGGTTCAGTTTTTATTTCCTTAATTGCGACAGCAAAAACTCTGACATCTAAAGATTCCAGTTGCAGCTTATATTCACTAGACAATGGGACACTTCCAAGAAAGATAATGCATTAGATAAACATACACACTATAGTTTTTTGTTTGTTTTTTGTACCTTTATTTAACAAGGCAAGTCAGTTAAGAACAAATTCTTATTTTCAATGACGGCCTAGGAACAGTGGGTTAACTGCCTGTTCAGGGGCAGAACGACAGATTTGTCGTTCCGGTTACTAGTCCAACGCTCTAACCACTAGGCTACCCTGCCACACTTATTATTACATTTGATTAACTTGACAAACTTTTTTTTGGTAACTTTATTTCAAATGCTGAAATCATAGTGAATTGATGTCCAATGGCATGGAAATGAGCACAGACCTCAAATCAGTTATTGATAAAACAATACAGTATTCAATTCATAGACTAGGAAATAGCGGAGCGATTTCTGCACAGTGCACCTTTAAAGAGAATCCTATTTGATTTACTGGAAAAACACTATTCAACACAAGTTTTGCTGAACAGTAGGCTGGTTTGAAATGTCTTTATTGTGGCAGGATGTGAGGAAACAGTCGCCAAGCCACCACTAACACTTCACATGAGTTTTTCCCAATGATAATGCTTATAGTACATACTGTTTTATTTCTCATTGAATTCAATGGGGAAGATGTTAGATTTTTTAGTTGATGTTATTAATCATGTTAGTGTGTTTAGTTACAGCAAATAGACCAGATTGTCAAAAACCCTTTAGTCAAAAAAAAAGTATCAGAATCACATGGAAAAGTCACATGAGAATGAACATGCAAAATCTTTTAGATTAATTCTAATACTTTCATGAATAATCAATAGTAGTCAACATATTGAAGATGAATCTGATGCTCATGTGCAGTAGCCCACAGTGACTAAGTTTACGTCCATGATTCTATTGGATTATGTTGGTGATAATAGGATTTATAATTGAAGAGGATTTTGCTAAATTGATATTCCATTGACAGCTGACACACATATGTGCAAGAGTGTTCAGCATATTCTAAAATAGTTTTGTAGTTCCAAATAAAGTGTTTAAATGCCTAATATTGCCTACTATTCTCCTTTCATCCCATTGGAACAAAATCCAACTCATAAATGCTTCATTTGGATTACTCTTGCCCAATAGCGGTGTTTTGCTGCATTCAGGTGCTAGTCGGAACTAGGATACTCTGAAATGTCCAACATGCTAACTGGTTGAATGCAGCATGTGTATAACTACAAGCATTTGTATGGAGTGTTATATTCCAAATGAGTGTTCATTATGACTGATATTACGGGTACATTTCAGCACCCTCAGTAGCTAGGTTTCCATCCAATTGGAGACAGATTTGCATTTGAATATTAAAAAACATGTCCTGACGAAAACGACTCTGAGCCAGTGCATCATAACCATCATATTGTTTGAAGGTACTGCAGCCTGCTCATTGATTGATGGCTCCCTAAAACCTGAAATACGGCTCTCATAGGATTGCCTCTGATAATTCAAAGGCAATAAGGCTCTCATAGGATTGCCTCTGATAATTCAAAGGCAGTCAGCCTTTGAATTATCAGAGGCAATCCTATGAGAGCCTTATTTCAGCACTCACTGAATTGCTGAAAGAGTTTGATAGCCATCACTATCACTGCACTAATGTTCAACATGACAGAGGAAAATAATGTAAACAATGACAGTCTCATCATGGTTGGTTTGATATATACATATATTGATGTAGATTATCACGCTCAGGTCCGGACTGGTCCACCCGACATTTCGGGGCAAATGCCAGATGGGCTGGTGCATTTTTAGTCTAGTGGGCCTGTCTAACTTATTTTATTTTGTTGTGCACGATGATCATTATCTGGCTAATAATGGGGGCCTTGAGGAAAATAAATGGGCCAGTGTAGGGACCTCAAGGGGAAAGATGGGTGTTGAAAATGCCAGGGCCGATTTCTGGTCCCAGTCCGCTCCTGATCACACTACCTGTAACAAAGTGGCATAAATAATGTATTGATGACTCAAAGGTCAAATGTATTTACAGGGTGGGTTCTGGGACGGGGTGATTTCAATATGACGGTTGGAAATGTATGCGTTTGAAAGTGACCATAACCTACCCTTCATAATGTTGACCCAGCCTCAAATTCCAACAAATGATGGAAGCAACAATTCTAGGGTAATGGACAACAAAGCTTACATACACTTGGAAAGAGAGCCATTGCTATTATCTCTTCTGTGACAGCAAGGGCATCGCTGTTGACGGCTAATTCAATTTTTAAGTGAAAAATAAATAATGAATAAATTAGTACATTTTCAAATTTTGTGTTTGGAAAAAGTGAAATAATGCAGATACACCTGAACGATGAGACAGAGTGTCCTGGCAGAAGTAAGGATGTAATTCTAAACTGTTATCAAAGCTCAACACAAAACTGATACTCAAAAATAAAAACTCTTGTGGGCCTAAAAAGCAGAATGTTTCTGGTTAGTTACTCAAAAGGTGATTGTAATGGTTGTGTTTAAAAACTCTGATTTAAAAGACTCCAACAGACTTGGTCATTTGACAAGTATTTGAAAATATTTGAGTTATGCTTGATTAAGCTTGGACTTTTCACTTTTGGGACTATTCCATTGATTACATTATACAAGGCAACTCCATAAAGCACAACTCAAGTATTCAAAATCATTTTGACCCAGGTCTGCATACCGAAACAGTGTCTCAAATAAGACGCATACGGTATACTCTAGGTCTAGTGCAGCCTATACTAATTTAATCACTATATTGTCCAATCATAGATATCATAGGTAGGCCTACCCCGAATTGTGAATTGTTTATTTTAAAAGTATTAAATGAGAGATAATAGCTGTACAAAGAGTTGAAAGTTAAGTAAAGAGGATCCTTACCTTTGATTATAGCGCTCTCTGCTGTCGATATTGCGGCATCGACCAGGAACCGTCTGTAAGGGCAATATGCCATTTCCAGTGCCCTGAAACGAGTTCCCTCAGTTTAGCGTTGTCTGTGCACGAGATATGAGTAGGGTGACACAGAAGAGAATAAAATCAACACAAACGTACAAACGTAATGCTTTTAGCTCTATCTGCAGAGTCATATTTAGGATTGGCTGCGTGTTTAAAATGCCGCTGATAATAAAATATAATGGTCTCTATTGTAGTGCACTTGCCTGTCATTGGAATCGAAAAGCGTCCTCCACAAATAGTGGACTCTACTTCGGCTTGTTTTGAAAATGAAAACGGAGATCATAGTATGACAACTTTATTTAAGTTACGATAGCGTGGTAGAAGTTGGTTTTGTTTTGCAAATGTATCATCTTACATCGGAAGGGATGAACCTACACTTGTGCAATGTTGAGCTCTATGCCATTGGTTCATGTTGACCGCAGTTTTTCTTATTTGCTTTATTTTTCTTTGCAGTGACTAAAAGGCTCGCACGCGCCACTCGCACACCAGTTTGGTGTTGGTGCCACAGAGCTCTCAAGCGTCCACACTGTGCAAACTGCAGTATCTTCCCATGTTTTTGCTTATAATCATAACATGATTAGCCTGCTTAATAGCTTACATATTAGTTAAAACGGTTGAAATATTAAAGTGTTTCCCATAACCCTGTTACCCGGATCACAAAGACACAGTATTCTGAGGCCTCAACTCATCAGAAACCAAACCTATCACGCTATACCTGACTACATGACAAAGTAGCAGATGTCTGAATGTTGTCATTGTTCCAACTAAAAGTTGTATCAGTTTCGTATTAACCAACGTCTGTACTGATGCATGTACGTCATCTTGAGACTTTAAGAGAGAGAGAGATCACAAACTCAACACCATGCTGAAAACAATGAACACTCATATTAAGTTGTAATACTGTATGAGAGGTACTTTACCTATTATTGAGATCAGAACAGAAGACCGACCTGGAGACCTGTCTCCATTTTTTTGTGATTCCTTTAAAGCAAAAGGGAAATAGACGCAGGATTGGTATCTAAACAGTCATTTCAATGGACTTACAATCTGACTTAAAATATTTGATAGATGGGTCAGGGTTCAGTTTTTATTTCCTTAATTGCGACAGCAAAAACTCTGACATCTAAAGATTCCAGTTGCAGCTTATATTCACTAGACAATGGGACACTTCCAAGAAAGATAATGCATAAGATAAACATACACACTATAGTTTTTTTTAGTTTTTTGTACCTTTATTTAACTAGGCAAGTCAGTTAAGAACAAATTCTTATTTTCAATGACGGCCTAGGAACAGTGGGTTAACTGCCTGTTCAGGGGCAGAACGACAGATTTGTCGTTCCGGTTACTAGTCCAACGCTCTAACCACTAGGCTACCCTGCCACACTTATTATTACATTTGATTAACTTGACAAACTTTTTTTTGGTAACTTTATTTCAAATGCTGAAATCATAGTGAATTGATGTCCAATGGCATGGAAATGAGCACAGACCTCAAATCAGTTATTGATAAAACTATGCAGTATTCAATTCATAGACTAGGAAATAGCGGAGCGATTTCTGCACAGTGCACCTTTAAAGAGAATCCTATTTGATTTACTGGAAAAACACTATTCAACACAAGTTTTGCTGAACAGTAGGCTGGTTTGAAATGTCTTTATTGTGGCAGGATGTGAGGAAACAGTCGCCAAGCCACCACTAACACTTCACATGAGTTTTTCCCAATGATAATGCATACTGTTTATTTCTCATTGAATTCAATGGGGAAGATGTTAGATTTTTTAGTTGATGTTATTAACCATATTAGTGTGTTTAGTTACAGCAAATAGACCAGATTGTCAAAAACCCTTTAGTCAAAAAAAAAGTATCAGAATCACATGGAAAAGTCACATGAGAATGAATATGCAAAATATTTTAGATTAATTCTAATACTTTCATGAATAATCAATAGTAGTCAACATATTGAAGATGAATCTGATGCTCATGTGCAGTAGCCCACAGTGACTAAGTTTACGTCCATGATTCTATTGGATTATGTTGGTGATAATAGGATTTATAATTGAAGAGGATTTTGCTAAATTGATATTCCATTGACAGCTGACACACATATGTGCAAGAGTGTTCAGCATATTCTAAAATAGTTTTGTAGTTCCAAATAAAGTGTTTAAATGCCTAATATTGCCTACTATTCTCCTTTCATCCCATTGGAACAAAATCCAACTCATAAATGCTTCATTTGGATTACTCTTGCCCAATAGCGGTGTTTTGCTGCATTCAGGTGCTAGTCGGAACTAGGATACTCTGAAATGTCCAACATGCTAACTGGTTGAATGCAGCATGTGTATAACTACAAGCATTTGTATGGAGTGTTATATTCCAAATGAGTGTTCATTATGACTGATATTACGGGTACATTTCAGCACCCTCAGTAGCTAGGTTTCCATCCAATTGGAGACAGATTTGCATTTGAATATTAAAAAACATGTCCTGACGAAAAGGACTCTGAGCCAGTGCATCATAACCATCATATTGTTTGAAGGTACTGCAGCCTGCTCATTGATTGATGGCTCCCTAAAACCTGAAATAAGGCTCTCATAGGATTGCCTCTGATAATTCAAAGGCAATAAGGCTCTCATAGGATTGCCTCTGATAATTCAAAGGCAGTCAGCCTTTGAATTATCAGAGGCAATCCTATGAGAGCCTTATTTCAGCACTCACTGAATTGCTGAAAGAGTTTGATAGCCATCACTATCACTGCACTAATGTTCAACATGACAGAGGAAAATAATCTAAACAATGACAGTCTCATCATGGTTGGTTTGATATATACATATATTGATGTAGATTATCACGCTCAGGTCCGGGCTGGTCCACCCGGCATTTCGGGGCAAATGCCAGATGGGCTGGTGCATTTTTAGTCTAGTGGGCCTGTCTAACTTATTTTATTTTGTTGTGCACGATGATCATTATCTGGCTAATAATGGGGGCCTTGAGGAAAATAAATGGGCCAGTGTAGGGACCTCAAGGGGAAAGATGGGTGTTGAAAATGCCAGGGCCGATTTCTGGTCCCAGTCCGCTCCTGATCACACTACCTGTAACAAAGTGGCAAAAATAATGTATTGATGACTCAAAGGTCAAATGTATTTACAGGGCGGGTTCTGGGACGGGGTGATTTCAATATGACGGTTGGAAATGTATGCGTTTGAAAGTGACCATAACCTACCCTTCATAATGTTGACCCAGCCTCAAATTCCAACAAATGATGGAAGCAACAATTCTAGGGTAATGGACAACAAAGCTTACATACACTTGGAAAGAGAGCCATTGCTATAATCTCTTCTGTGACAGCAAGGGCATCGCTGTTGACGGCTAATTCAATTTTTAAGTGAAAAATAAATAATGAATAAATTAGTACATTTTCAAATTTTGTGTTTGGAAAAAGTGAAATAATGCAGATACACCTGAACGATGAGACAGAGTGTCCTGGCAGAAGTAAGGATGTAATTATAAACTGTTATCAAAGCTCAACACAAAACTGATGTTCAAAAATAAAAACTCTTGTGGGCCTAAAAATCAGAATGTTTCTGGTTAGTTACTCAAAAGGTGATTGTAATGGTTGTGTTTAAAAACTCTGATTTAAAAGACTCCAACAGACTTGGTCATTTGACAAGTATTTGAAAATATTTGAGTTATGCTTGATTAAGCTTGGACTTTTCACTTTTGGGACTATTCCATTGATTACATTATACAAGGCAACTCCATAAAGCACAACTCAAGTATTCAAAATCATTTTGACCCAGGTCTGCATACCGAAACAGTGTCTCAAATAAGACGCATACGGTATACTCTAGGTCTAGTGCAGCCTATACTAATTTAATCACTATATTGTCCAATCATAGATATCATAGGTAGGCCTACCCCGAATTGTGAATTGTTTATTTTAAAAGTATTAAATGAGAGATAATAGCTGTACAAAGAGTTGAAAGTTAAGTAAAGAGGATCCTACCGGCTGTAATCCTATGGTTCTATTTAGTAGTCAAATACCTATGTAGGGCTATTAAAACTGAACACTGTTCATGTAAGGAATCTATTACTTTCAGTAATGACACATGACTAGTGAGGTAGCTGATAGTTAAAGATAGATATGATAATTAGTCAGTGATAGTAGACAAGCTATACAAACACAATGATAGTGTATATAAACTTGCTGCCTGATAATACACAAAGTGTTTGTAAAAAAAAGTACTTTGATAAGATGCAGCGTGATGAGTTACAATAATACAGTAAATTTGATGAAAATGCTATTCCCCTGGCATAGAAAATACGACTGTGATCTAGAAGGAAGAACAAAAGCCCGTCAGCCAGAAAGTGCATATTCTAGACCTACATGATATCAAACAAGCAAAATGTAAGATAAATAGAGGCCAGGTCATTAAAGTGCAAGATTATTCTGTGGGGATTAGTTTCTTTTTGACTCTCATCAATCATTGACATGGATTAACGGATTTTATGGCTCATAAAAATTATATTAGGGTACTGAAGTTAGATATGCTATCAATTTAATGAGTCGATAAACCAGGAATATCCATTGATATTAAAATGCCTCAGACAGAAAAATGCAACTGTTATCCAGAAGGTATATTCACACCCCTTGACTTATTCCACATTTTGTTGTGTTACAGCAAACATTTTTTTGTCACTGGCCTACACACAATACCCCATAATGTCAAAGTGGAATTATGTTTTTCCGAATGTTTTACAAATTCATGCAAAATGAAAAGCTGAAATGTCTTGAGTCAATAAGTATTGAACCCCTTTGTTATGGCAAGCCTAAATAAGCTCAGGAGTAAAAAGGTGCCATACAGTATCACATAATGAGTTGCATGGACTCACTCTGTGTGAAATAATAGTGTTGACCATAATTTTTTAATGACTACCTCATCTCTGTACCCCACATATACAGTGCCTTGCGAAAGTATTCGGCCCCCTTGAACTTTGCGACCTTTTGCCACATTTCAGGCTTCAAACATAAAGATATAAAACTGTATTTTTTTGTGAAGAATCAACAACAAGTGGGACACAATCATGAAGTGGAACAACATTTATTGGATATTTCAAACTTTTTTAACAAATCAAAAACTGAACAATTGGGCGTGCAAAATTATTCAGCCCCCTTAAGTTAATACTTTGTAGCGTCACCTTTTGCTGCGATTACAGCTGTAAGTCGCTTGGGGTACGTCTCTATCAGTTTTGCACATCGAGAGACTGACATTTTTTCCCATTCCTCCTTGCAAAACAGCTCGAGCTCAGTGAGGTTGGATGGAGAGCATTTGTGAACAGCAGTTTTCAGTTCTTTCCACAGATTCTCGATTGGATTCAGGTCTGGACTTTGACTTGGCCATTCTAACACCTGGATATGTTTATTTTTGAACCATTCCATTGTAGATTTTGCTTTATGTTTTGGATCATTGTCTTGTTGGAAGACAAATCTCCGTCCCAGTCTCAGGTCTTTTGCAGACTCCATCAGGTTTTCTTCCAGAATGGTCCTGTATTTGGCTCCATCCATCTTCCCATCAATTTTAACCATCTTCCCTGTCCCTGCTGAAGAAAAGCAGGCCCAAACCATGATGCTGCCACCACCATGTTTGACAGTGGGGATGGTGTGTTCAGGGTGATGAGCTGTGTTGCTTTTACGCCAAACATAACGCTTTGCATTGTTGCCAAAAAGTTCAATTTTGGTTTCATCTGACCAGAGCACCTTCTTCCACATGTTTGGTGTGTCTCCCAGGTGGCTTGTGGCAAACTTTAAACAACACTTTTTATGGATATCTTTAAGAAATGGCTTTCTTCTTGCCACTCTTCCATAAAGGCCAGATTTGTGCAATATACGACTGATTGTTGTCCTATGGACAGAGTCTCCCACCTCAGCTGTAGATCTCTGCAGTTCATCCAGAGTGATCATGGGCCTCTTGGCTGCATCTCTGATCAGTCTTCTCCTTGTATGAGCTGAAAGTTTAGAGGGACGGCCAGGTCTTGGTAGATTTGCAGTGGTCTGATACTCCTTCCATTTCAATATTATCGCTTGCACAGTGCTCCTTGGGATGTTTAAAGCTTGGGAAATATTTTTGTATCCAAATCCGGCTTTAAACTTCTTCACAACAGTATCTCGGACCTGCCTGGTGTGTTCCTTGTTCTTCATGATGCTCTCTGCGCTTTTGACGGACCTCTGAGACTATCACAGTGCAGGTGCATTTATACGGAGACTTGATTACACACAGGTGGATTGTATTTATCATCATTAGTCATTTAGGTCAACATTGGATCATTCAGAGATCCTCACTGAACTTCTGGAGAGAGTTTGCTGCACTGAAAGTAAAGGGGCTGAATAATTTTGCACGCCCAATTTTTCAGTTTTTGATTTGTTAAAAAAGTTTGAAATATCCAATAAATGTCATTCCACTTCATGATTGTGTCCCACTTGTTGTTGATTCTTCACAAAAAAATACAGTTTTATATCTTTATGTTTGAAGCCTGAAATGTGGCAAAAGGTCGCAAAGTTCAAGGGGGCCGAATACTTTCGCAAGGCACTGTAACTGTCAATCTCCCTCGGCCTGGGGCTCCATGCAAGATCTCACCTCGTGGAGTTGCAATGGTCATGAGAACGGTGAGGAATCAGCCCAGAACTACACAGGAGGATCGCCGTGAAGGACTGAAATCCTGCAGCGCCCGCAAGGTCCCCCTGCTGAAGAAAGCACATATACATGCCCGTCTGAAGTTAGCCAATGAACATCTGAATGATTCAGAGGACAACTGGGTGACAGTGTTGTGGTCAGATGAGACCAAAATGAGCTTTTGGCATCAACTCAACTTGCCGTGTTTGGAGGAGGAGGAATGCTGCCTATGACCCCAAGAAACCATCCCCACCGTCAAACATGGAGGTGGAAACATTATACTTTGGGGGTGTTTTTCTGCTAACGGGACAGGTCAACTTCACCACATCAAAGGGACGATGGACGGGGCCATGTACCATCAAATCTTGGGTGAGAACCTCCTTCCCTCAGCCAGGGCATTGAAAATGGGTTGTGGATGAGTATTCCAGCATGACAATGACCCAAAACACACGGCCAAGGCAACAAAGGAGTGGCTCAAGAAGAAGCACAATAAGGTCCTGGAGTGGCCTAGCCAGTCTCCAGACCTTAATCCCATAGAAATCCTGTGGAGGGAGCTGAAGGTTCAAGTTGCCAAACGTCAGCCTCGAAACCTTAATGACTTGGAGTAGATCTGCAAAGAGGAGTGGGACAAAATCCCTCCTGAGATGTGTGCAAACCTGGTGGCCAACTACAAGACACGTCTAACCTCTGTGATTGCAAACAAGGGTTTTTCCACCGAGTACTAAGTCATGTTTTGCAGAGGGGTCAAATTCTTATTTCCCTCATTAAAATGCAAATCAATTTATAATATTTTTGACATGCGTTTTTCTGGATTTTTTTGTTGTTATTCTGTCTCTCACTGTTAACATACCATTAAAATTATAGACTGATCATTTCTTTGTCAGTGGGCAAACGTACAAAATCAGCAGGGGATCAAATACTTTTTTCCCTCACTGTATAATGATTACATGAGCAGACATTTATAGTTAAAGTAACCTCAAAATTTGGCCATAGATGTTACTCATTTTAAGGTTGAATGTTACATTAGTTTGTAAAATAGTCTTAACTTTAGGCTATTTATTGTATTATGCCAACAAATAACATTTTAAAGGAGCTGTACACTGAGTGTACAAAACATTATGACATAGACGGACCAGATGAATCCAAGTGAAAGCTATGATCCCTTATGGATCTCACTTGTTAAATCCACTTCATTCAGTCTAGATGAAGGGGAGAAGGATTTTTAAGCCTTGAGACAATTGAGACATGGATTATTGTGTATGTGTGCCATTCAGAGGGTGAGTGGGAAAGACAAACGATGTAAGTTCCTTTGACCGGGGTACGGTAGTAAGTGCCAGGAGCACCGGTTTGTACCAAGAACTACAACACTGCTATGTTTTTCACTCTCAACAGTTTCCCATGTGTATTGGAGTCAACATGGGCCATGGGCATCCCTGTGGAAAGCTTTCGCCACCTTGTAGACTTCCTGCCCTGACAAATTGAGGCTGTTCTGAGGGCAAAGGGTGTTCCTAATGTTTGGTATACTCAGTGTATATTCTGCATGGATAGTTACATCTGTGCCACTGACTTAGTCTGGCTTTAGGTCCAGTTTATGTACAAATTGATTAGTTGGGTTCACGTCTCCATCTCAACCACATACACAATCCAAGAATATAAATAAATCAAATCAAACTCTAAATGCACTTTAAATAACGTGTTTAGATAAAAAAAAAAAAATCAAATTTATTTTCCATGTAGATTCCACGTCACAATACGATGACAAATTACGTTGAAACAACGCTGATTCCAACTGTTTTTGCGCAATGGGTATCTTTTTTAAATCTAAATTAAAAACATATTTTTTAAGATGGTACATATTTGAAATGAATTCTCAGCGGTCTGCAGGTTTTTGATGATGAGCATTGTGACAACTAGCCCCAGTCTCCCCTAATGCAAAGACATTTCTGATGTTCTCAATCAATCACTTACAATAATACACACAAAATAGTGTGTATTTCACAAGCAGATTCGTTAACAAAAACACAAGGGTCATTTGATTTTGTACGACTTACTTTCGTGCTTCGTCTTGTGACAAACTGTGTCCTGTTGGTTATTGAAGTACGTGCTGATACAGCTGCCAGTAAGAAGAGCCAGTGCCAAAGCCCAAATAATGTATTTACATATTTTGGAGCATAGACCTGCACACATACCTATCGTGCCTACCTACATGTGAAAAAAGAAGACATTGCATTGTGAAACACATTTTAATGATAGCACACATTTGTCCCCTCAAGTCAGCAAAAGGGATTCGACCTTCGTATTATGTACACAACTTCAGATAACCTTGGCAGCTGTCCAGAACCAATAATGTTTCACAGTTTGATTATTTTGTTTTAGGATAACGCTGTGCCCTATAAGGTCTGACCAGCAGAGATGTAAAACTAGGGCATGTATTTTACACATTAACTTATCTCCACTGCACTAGTGGTGAACAGCAAACTGATCACTGTGCTTGTGTGTTCCAAATCATTCCTCTTTACTCAGTAGTGCTGAGTTCTCATAACTATACTGAAGGAATATATAAATGCAACATGCAACCATTTCTAAGATTTTACTGAGTTACAGTTCATAGAAGGAAATCGGTCAATTTAAATAAATTATTTTAGGCCCTAATCTATGGATGACTTGGAATGCAGATATGCATCTGTTGGTTTCAGATACCTTGAAAAAAAGGTGGTATCATGAATATGCATATCCTTGCTTCAGGTTCTGAGCTACAGGTAGTTAGATTTGGGTATGTCATTTTAGGCGAAAATTGGGAAAAAAAAGGTCCGATCTTTAAAGGTAAAAAAAAAAAAGTATGGGTGTGGATCTGAAAACCAGTCAGTATCTGGTGTGACCACCATTTGCCTCATGCAGCACGACACATTTTCCTCGCATGAAGTTGATCAGGTTAATGATTGTGGCCTGTGGAATGTTGTCCCACTCCTCTTCAAAGGCTGTGCGAAGTTGCTGGATATTGGCGGGAACTGGAACACGCTGTCATACACTTCGATCCAGAGCATCCCAAATATGCTCAATGAATAACATGGTGAGTATGCAGGCCATCAAAGAACTGGGACATTTTCAGCTTCCAGGAATTGTGTACAGATCCTTGCGCCATGGGGCCGTGCGTTATCATGCTGAAACATGAGGTGATGGCGGCAGAAGAATGGCATGACAATGGGCCTCAGGATCTCATCACTGTTTCTCTGTGCATTCAAATTGCCATCGATAAATTGCATTTGTTTTCATTGTCCGTAGCTTATGCCTGCCCGTATCATAAACCCACCGCCACCCTGGGGCGCTCTGTACCACAATGTTGACATCAGATAACCACTCGCCCACACAAGTTGTGAGACCGGTTGGATATACCGCCAAATTCTCTAAAACGATGTTTGAGGCAGCTTATGGCAAAGAAATTAACTTCCAATTCTCTGGCAACAGCTCTGTTGGATGTTCCTCCAGTCAACATGCCAATTGCACTCTCCCTCAACTTGAGACATCTGTGGCATTGTGTTGTGTGACAAAATTGCACATTTTAGAGTGGCCAATTATTGTCCCCAGCACAAGGTGCGCCTTGATATGCCACACCTGTCAGGTGGATGGATTATCTTGGCAAAGGAGAACTGCTCACTAATATCAATGTAAACAAATTTGTGCACAACATTTTAGAGAAATAAGCTTTTTGTGCATATGGAACATTTCTAGAATCTTTTATTTCAGCTCATGAAACATGTTGCAATTATATTTTTGTTCAGTGTATATTCATTAAGTTAATTCAAAGAGGCATTTGTCTTTGTTATTTATGGTAGTTCCAATGGATAAAGCTATTGAACCCGATACATTTTCATCCAAATCTGCAGCCTCTTCCAGAAAATCAGTGATTGCATGGTTGCATCATGGGTGGTACAAGCCACAGCTGTCAGTTATAAGTCTGTTAGGCATTCGCTGGATGAGGTTTCCACATAGATACAGCCCCTGGATCCTGACCGTGATTGGCCACCCTGCAGGTCAATCACTCGGCTCCGCCCCTTCTCACTGTCGCTAGTCTGGAGCCGAGCCCCGCCCAGTAGTGTGTCCCACAGTAGACCATAGCTCCACAACTAAACACACACACACACGTGCAAGCATACACACATACATACATACAAAGAAAAGCAAATATTACATCCCTGAATATAACTAGAATCATAATACTTCAATCACTGTATCTACCCCAGTGTGTGTGTGTGTGTGTGTGTGTGTGTGTGTGTGTGTGTGTGTGTGTGTGTGTGTGTGTGTGTGTGTGTGTGTGTGTGTGTGTGTGTGTGTGTGTGTGTGTGTCACTGAGATGTGTATATTTCTAACCTCAATGCTGATATGTGCGTCTGGGTTTCTCCTGTAGAAAATGGCCCTGATGTTGAACTCTGGGTTTCCATCCTCCTTGAACACACGTGTTCTTATGGTGTCGTCCTCACACCAGATAACCGCATACACATCTGGTGCTACACAACACAGATACAGACACAATACATAGACAGTTCGTCTCATGTTTGTAGTCTTTGTAATCTTGTGAAAGATGCACATAGAGGTTTGTATACAATGAGATTACATGTGGCCAGTTGTTGGCAAAAGACACCCTTCCGTATGATGGTAATGCATTTTATGATAATGTATGTTATGATATTGATAATGCATATTATGATATTGATCATGTATGTTTATAACGTATGCTATGATATTGATAATGTATGTTTATAATGCATGCTATTGATCATGTATGTTTATAATGTATGCTATGATATTGATAATGTATGTTTATAATGCATGCTATTGATCATGTATGTTTATAATGTATGCTATTGGTCATGTATGTGTCACGCCCTGGCCTTAGTTATCTTTGTTTTCTTTATTATTTTGGTTAGGTCAGGGTGTGACATGGGGGATTTATGTGCTTTGTCTTGTCTAGAGGGTTTTGTATGTTTATGGGGCTGTTTCCTTTCTAGGTAGTTTTGTATGTTTATGGGGCTGTAACCTTTCTAGGTAGTTTTGTATGTTTATGGGGCTGTTTCCTTTCTAGGTAGTTTTGTATGTTTATGGGGCTGTTCCCTTTCTAGGTAGTTTTGTATGTTTATGGGGCTGTTCCCTTTCTAGGTAGTTTTGTATGTTTATGGGGCTGTCAACTGTCTAGGTAAATTGTATGTCTATGGTTGCCTAGATTGGTTCTCAATTAGAGGCTGCTGTCTCGTGTCTCTCGGTTTTTCTCTTCGGTTTTTTCCCACCTTTATTGAATTGTATTGTATTGTATTGTATTGTATTGTATTGTATTGTATTGTATTGTATTGTGTTCATGTTCAGTTTTTTCCTTATTAAAAACCACGGACACCTACCACGCTGAATTTTGGTCCGCCTCTCCTTCGACGGAAGAATCCTGTTACAGTATGTTTATAATGCATGCTATTGATCATGTATGTTTAACACGTATGCTATGATATTGATAATGAATGTTATGTTATTGATCTTGTATGTGTGAAAATGTATTTTATGATATTGATAATGTATGTTCTGATATTGATCATGTATGTTATAATATTGATAATGATCCTGTATGTGTAAGATTATTGTACCTTTATTTAACTAGGCAAGTCAGTTAAGAACAAATTCTTATTTTCAGTGACAGCCTAGTAACAGTGGGTTAACTGCCTGTTCAGGGGCAGAATTACATATTTGTACCTTGTCAGCTTGGGGATTTGAACTTGCAACCTTTCGGTTCCTAGTCCAACACTCTAATCGCTAGGCTACCCTGCCGCCCCATATTGATAATGTCTGTTATGATAATATTATGGCGTAATGTCACAGTGATGCAATATTTACCTGTCTGTTTAGGCTGGCTGAGTCCAGATGCTCGACGTAGGTGGACGGTGGTTACTATACTGGGCTGGGGAAGACAACACTGCCACAGTGAGGGAGCAGGCAACTCCTCTCTCAACTCACTAACAGAAGGTAGAGAGAGAGGGAGGGAGATAAATAATAGTAGTGAAGTGGAAAAGGGGGAGAATAGATACAATCAATCATTATGGTTATCATCTGGTGCTGACATGCTAAATTCCTAACATTCACCCCATTCCTTCATTCCTAACATTCACCCCATTCCTTCATTCCTAACATTCACACCATTCCTTCATTCCTAACATTCACACCATTCCTTCATTCCTAACATTCACACCATTCCTTCATTCCTAAGATACAATACATTATATTCCTTCATTCCTAACATTCACCCCATTCCTTCATTCCTAACATTCACACCATTCCTTCATTCCTAACATTCACACCATTCCTTCATTCCTAACATTAACACCATTCCTTCATTCCTAACATTCACACCATTCCTTCATTCCTAACATTCCTTCATTCCTAAGATACAGTACATTCTATTCCTTCATACCTAACATTCACCCCATTCCTTCATTCCTAACATTCACCCCATTCCTTCATTCCTAACATTAACACCATTCCCTCTTCCCACCCCTAACCTGAGTCTGAGGTGGGAATGTGAGAAGAGGCGTATCAGGAAGCGTCCGGTCGCCCCGGGCTGGAAGGTAGTGGGCAGGAGGGCGTAGCGGCCGGGGCCCAGGGACACTCGCAGGGCCACACTACGGGAGTCCATGTACACAGAGCTCGCTGCCTGCTCCACCACACACTGCACACGGCTTAGCCGGTTCACCTCCACCTGATGACAGGGGTGGAGGGTGAATGAATAGAGGGTTAAACACACACACAGGAAATATGGAGTATTCACACACTCACAGTCATATGCACACACACACACACCTTGGGTGTACAGCTTCCTACAGTGGCTCTTTTGAAGCCCTGTGACTCACCCTCAGCACCTCGAAGCCGATGGGCAGATTCTCTCCTCCTCCATCCTTCCTCTTTATCCTCCTGTCCTCCTGCTGCAGACAGATCAACACCTCATCCTCTTTTCCCTGCACCTCAAACATGAACTGAGAAGGAGAGAAAGAGAGAATTTATTTATATTTTTATGTAACCTTTTTTTAACTAGGCAAGTCAGTTAAGAACAAATTCTTATTTAGAGAGAGAGAGAGAGAGAGAGAGAGAGAGAGAGAGAGAGAGAGAGAGAGAGAGAGTTCAACAGTAGCAGATTTAGAGTACCACTAATATAGCTTAGTGTCAGCCATGTTGTTTTTAGCTTAGCAATGTTGTTTCCAACAGCACCACTCTAAATAGGCTTTCACAGGTCTATTTCCATGCCATTAAGATTGTAGCAGTTGCCCAAATAGTTCACATTAATCCCTTACAATTTCAGCAACACAAGCTATTTGCATGCTTGTGGTATATGCATACTATATTTGAGATACTATTCTAGCATCCTGAGTGTCCTTCTCAGAATATCAAGAATGTGTTTTTCACTACAGTCCGAATGTAACAACTAAATTAGGACGAGACAGTTCTCCCCCACCCAGTCATAACCAAACATATTCTGAGTGTAGGGTAAACTGGACCTCTACATGGAACCATTTAACCAGTTGTTTTGAGCATAAACCTAGCTGAAGTCTAGGCTCACCTGGGGGTTGTGTAGAAAAGTGTCTTTGTGGTTGATGCATCCTCCACACCTACTCTTCTTATCAGTCTGTTCATCCCATCCTCCATCCACCTCTCCCTCCTTCTTCACCCCCTCCTCCTTCCTCTTCGTCTTCTTCTCCCCCTCTTTCGCAACAACCATTTTTTCCCTCCCTCCACCACGAACAACTCGACCTCCTCCTCCCCCTCCACCCCTCTGTCTCTCCCCCAGTCTTGCCTCTTTCCGGTCCCCTCTCTGAGTCTGGTTCAACCCCCCAGGCTTGGCAGTATTCTTCCCCAGGTTGGGTGCCTGGCGCCTGGAGAGGAGGGTGCCGGGGGTGTTAGGGGCTGGCGCCCACTCCCCAGGGCAGCGTACTTCTCTCCAGTGAGTTCTGGGCCACAGCAGGGATCGTTCTACCAGACGACACACCACCACGTCTGTGAAGTAGCTGCAGAAGTCCTCAAACTCCATCCTGAGAGGAGAGGTGAAAACCCCTATTTATTTAGCTTTTCAGGATGAATTGAAGTGTATTTGTTAACGTATGCTATGCATTGAGCATTTAAGTTGTTTTCTGTTAAAATAGTAACATTTATTTGACTGTTTGTTTTTACCAGAACTCCCCCACATCTCTGACTATGAGGCCCATCTTCTCCCTTTCACCACGACCAACCCGCTGCCAATGTTGAGACCTGAATGTGGCGCAAAAGGGCTCTGTGTCAGTGGTTCCCTTCATGTGTGCTTTGCTATGAGACCCTCCAATTTTGTGGCCAGCCAAAATAGACAAAAACATGTTTCTAGCCAGATCCTGTCATTTGTTATGACCCAAGTGAGGCTACCTTGACCTTGACCTATACCTATGAACAGTACAGTAATAGCCCCCTCACCCCTGACTCCAGGGCCCGTTCCAGTCGGCTGTACCCCATGGGTTCCTCATGCGCACCATGCAGAGGCGAACACCACAGCCACCCAGCAGCGACCACTCCCCCAGACGCACTTTCCTCACCGCGGTGATACCGTAGGCATGGCCCCGCACCAGACCACAGTCTAGTACTGACTCTACTGTCTCCCCCTCCGCTGGCTGGGACAGACAGAGAGACACAGACAAAGAGAGAGAGACAGAGACAGAGAGAGAGAGAAAATACAGATATGCCATACGATACACAATAGAAATACACTAACATCAATACACAATACAGGCACTCTATGAGGGACCCCTGATTTGTTTAATAAGAGTCATGCACGATATTATAACTACACAATAAACAAGACAGATCATTAATCAATAAAAGCATGTATCTAGAGTGTTTATGAGGACAGGAAAGAGGAAGGGCAGAGAGCGAACAAAGACAAGAGAACGTGCCAGGATAGAGAGCATGCAGTGTCACGCCTGTCATAGTACAGTAAAGGTTGGTGTTAACATTGCTAATGCTGGACTATGCTTAACATAGCCAACT
>NC_048573.1:20159487-20206987 GCF_013265735.2 Oncorhynchus mykiss
ACACACACACAGGACATAACTTGTACAAATTTAACTTTAGAAAAGTTATGAACTTCATTTTCCCTTAGATGATATCATGTTCAACCTACCGGATGAAGTATGAACCTGACTGGATGATAGCTGAGGAAGTTCAGTGTCCAAGCATCCTGTGTGTGTGTGTGCACGTGCGCGATTATATGAGTGAGTGTGTGCCTCACTGCAGAGTGAGGTGACAGATGTCATCCTATCATTTGACCCCCGGTGGATGCACGCTTAAAATTCCTGCACAGAGCATGAGGAACACACTACAGAAAAGAGTGAGGTTAGCTACCACCTATAGTATCAGGCATGTGCACAGATAGGGCTCAACCAGTCCTCTAGCACCGACCCCTTTGCCCTCCTACAGAAAAGTGCCCTGTCAGCTCTGTGGATTTTTTAAATTTATTTTATGAATTACTTTTAACATTTTATTTTGAGTTTCTTTTCATTTAGCTTTTCATTTGAAGTGAAATGAATTGCACATCAAACTAGCTAATTTCATAAGCTCTTGAATATCAGAAAATTCCCCATCCGCCCTACTGCCACAAGAGCGCACTCATATGCATGCAGTTTACACTGACTGCGGGCGCCGGACAGGGACAGAGAAGGGGTAATTTGACGGCATGTTAGTAAGAGGCAGATGTAAGCAGCAGAACAAATTCAAATCAAGTTAAAATGTGTTTGTTTTGACATCATAGCTAGCCAGCTAGCTAGCTAGCATACTAACATCTAATATTAACATAATAACATATTAACAACATATAAACATTCTCCCATCATTTGCTGATAGCTGAAAGTCATTATTTTCCCGATGTCAATCATCTGTCACCGTCTCTAGGCCTAGTAGTCAATGGCACTAGCTGGCTTACAATCTGTGATGATGAGTGACTGTTGCAGAAAATAAATAGGCATATAAATGCTGAAATGTTGGCTACAGAGACAGTTAAGACACTACCTGTAAGTACTGTATTATACACTGCTCAAAAAAATAAAGGGAACACTAAAATAACACATCCTAAATCTGAATGAATTAAATATTCTTATTAAATACTTTTTTCTTTACATAGTTGAATGTGCTGACAACAAAATAACACATAAATTATCAATGGAAATCAAATTTATCAACCCATGGAGGTCTGGATTTGGAGTCACACTCAAAATTAAAGTGGAAAACCACACTACAGGCTGATCCAACTTTGATGTAATGTCCTTAAAACAAGTCAAAATGAGGCTCAGTAGTGTGTGTGGCCTCCACGTGCCTGTATGACCTCCCTACAACGCCTGGGCATGCTCCTGATGAGGTGGCGGATGGTCTCCTGAGGGATCTCCTCCCAGACCTGGACTAAAGCATCCGCCAACTCCTGGACAGTCTGTGGTGCAACGTGGTGGATGGAGCGAGACATGATGTCCCAGATGTGCTCAATTGGATTCAGGTCTGGGAAACTTCTGGAAGGTACTCTGAAAGGAGCTCTGGAGCGCTGTCAGAGTGCCCATCGGATTCTTGGTCACCTCCCTGGCCAAGGCCCTTTTCCCTTCATTGCTCAGTTTGGCCGGGCAGACAGCTCAAGGAATAGTCTTGGTGGATGGAAGATTTCTTCCATTAAATAATGATGGAATCCACTGTGTTCTTGGGGACTTTCAATACTGCAGAAATGTTTTGGTACCCTTCCCCAGATCTGTGCCTCAACACAATCCTGTCTCGGAGCTCTATGGACAATTCCTTCTACCTCATGGCTTGGTTTTTGAACTGACATGCACTGTCAACTGTGGGACCTTAATTAGACAGGTGTATGTCTTTCCAAAACATTTCCAATCAATTTAATTTACCACAGGTGGACTCCAATCAACTTGTAGAAACATCTCAAGGATGATCAATGGAAACAGGATGCACCTGAGCTCAATTCCGAGTCTCATAGCAAAGGGCCTGAATAATTATGTAAATAAGGCATTACTGTTTTACATTTTTAATACATTTTCTAAAAATTCAAAAAAACTGTTTTTGCCTTGTCATTATGGGGTAATGTGTTGATGAGAAAAAGTTGTAATTTAATACATTTTAGACTAAGGCTGTAACGTAACAAAATGTGGAAAAAGTCAAGGGGTCTGGATGCTTTCTGAATGCACTATATGTCTTACATGTTAAGACTACATACAACCTCAACCTCATATCCAATAAATAGCCAACCTTGAAGACACACCACTATGCTTCCCTTCCCCACTCGTCATCACAGACATATGCTATTTAAATCAAGTGTTTCTTTTATAAACACACACTGATACCCTGGTCATTTTCAGATCCTAATCCGCAACACGCGCCACACACACTCTGGACCAGGTCGGGTTACTCTGTCCTGGCGCGTCTGGTTCTTTAGAAAGGCTTCAATTAACTAGATCTGGAATAAAACCTGCTGAGTGGATGACTAGAATTAGACTGGGGTATTAGACTGGTGCCCCCTGCCACGGGGAAAGGGCATGTAGGGGAGTCCAGAGGTCCAGCACGAGTGTGTGGTTTTAGACAGAAAAATACATTGACTGATTGATTTTGATGGAACAATGTGTTATCAGGATTTACGGTCTTTTACAGTGGGGCAAAAAAGTATAGTAAATAGATGAGAGAGGCCTGTAATTTTCATCATAGGTACGCTTCAACTATGACAGACAAAATGAGAAGAAAAAAATCCAGAAAATCACATTGTAGGATTTTTAATGAATTTATTTGCAAATTATGGTGGAAAATAAGTATTTGGTCAATAATACAAGTTTATCTCAATACTTTGTTATATACCCTTTGTTGGCAATGACAGAGGTCAAACGTTTTCTGTAAGTCTTCACAAGGTTTTCACACACTGTTGCTGGTATTTTGGCCCATTCCTCCATGCAGATCTCCTCTAGAGCAGTGATGTTTTGGGGCTGTTGCTGGGCAACACAGACTTTCAACTCCCTCCAAAGATTTTCTATGGGGTTGAGATCTGGAGACTGGCTAGGCCACTCCAGGACCTTGAAATTCTTCTCACGAAGCCACTCCTTCATTGCCCGGGCAGTGTGTTTGGGATCATTGTCATGCTGAAAGACCCAGCCACGTTTCATCTCCAATGCCCTTGCTGATGGAAGGAAGTTTTCACTCAAAATCTCACGATACATGGCCCCATTCATTCTTTCCTTTACACGGATCAGTCGTCCTGGTCCCTTTGCAGAAAAACAGCCCCAAAGCATAATGTTTCCACCCCCATGCTTCACAGTAGGTATGGTGTTCTTTGGATGCAACTCAGCATTCTTTGTCCTCCAAACACGACGAGTTGAGTTTTTACCAAAAAGTTATATTTTGGTTTCATCTGACCATATGACATTCTCCCAATCTTCTTCTGGATCATCCAAATGCTCTCTAGCAAACTTCAGACGGGCCTGGACATGTACTGGCTTAAGCAGGGGGACACGTCTGGCACTGCAGGATTTGAGTCCCTGGCGGCGTAGTGTGTTACTGATGGTAGGCTTTGTTACTTTGGTCCCAGCTCTCTGCAGGTCATTCACTAGGTCCCCCCGTGTGGTTCTGGGATTTTTGCTCACCGTTCTTGTGATCGTTTTGACCCCATTGGGTGAGATCTTGTGTGGAGCCCCAGATAGAGGGAGATTATCAGTGGTCTTGTATGTCTTCCATTTCCTAATAATTGCTCCCACAGTTGATTTCTTCAAACCAAGCTGCTTACCTATTGCATATTCAGTCTTCCCAGCCTGGTGCAGGGCTACAATTTTGTTTCTGGTGTCCTTTGACAGCTCTTTGGTCTTGGCCATAGTGGAGTTTGGAGTGTGACTGTTTGAGGTTGTGGACAGGTGTCTTTTATACTGATAACAAGTTCAAACAGGTGCCATTAATACAGGTAACGAGTGGAGGACAGAGGAGCCTCTTAAAGAAGAAGTTACAGGTCTGTGAGAGCCAGAAATCTTGCTTGTTTGTAGGTGACCAAATACTTATTTTCCCCCGTAATTTGCAAATAAATTAATTAAAAATCCTACAATGTGATTTTCTGGATTTTTTTTCTTCTAATTTTGTCTGTCATAGTTGAAGTGTACCTATGATGACAATTACAGGCCTCTCTCATATTTTTAAGTGGGAAAACTTGCACAATTGGTGGCTGACTAAATACTTTTTTGCCCCACTGTATGTATTGTGTTGTCATCAACTCCAATTTGAATGTTAGCCTAGGTCGTTAAATAGCCTGCCCCATATTTGCTAAATATGTTGAACATGTTTGTGGTCCACATGGTTCAACTTGCTTTGCTTCAATATGGAAATATATTGTTAAACATAGGCTATAGCGTTCACACGTATATAGGGGCTAGGCCTCCTGTAAATTGTAGTCTGGACATGGACATGCCAAACGTGGTCAATAAGCAAATATTGACCACGCTATTGTACCATTGTCTATGTGCTAGGCAGATTCTCAAAAAAATCCATAGTTAAATATAAGAGGAGTGAATAGTTTGGAGATGCGTGTCTTTGATAATTGGGCAAGGAGTGCTCTTTGAAAATTGGGATGAGTAGCCTATTTGAACAAGCAAAATGAAGTATGCAGGTATGTGAATTGTGAATATTGAAAAAGCATGAGGGCAAAAACCTCCGAAATATGTCACTGCACTCTCAGTAGACCATTAAAAAAAACTTTATTCATAGTCTGTTGGCCAGGATAAAAAGATGCTGCTAAACCAGACATGATTAAGTGGAAGGAAAGTCTATGCTTGATTTTTAAAAATCAAATTCAACGAAATGCAGGGAAACTCTTTTTTTTAAATGTTTCTAAATATGAGATTCAAAGGCACATCTCTCCTTCCATGGGCACTGTGCATCATGGGTAAATCCATTATCACCTGCGTTAGTAAATCCTGCTTTTTATGGGTCTTAAAACGTCCCATTAGCGCTGCATGACATCTTCACAGGCCCAGTGCAGTCAACAATGTTATTTCCCTTTGTTTTATAAACACTGAATGGACAAAACATTAGGAACACCTTCCTAATATTGCGTTTCACCCCCTTTTGATCCCAGAAAAGCCTCAATTCGTCTGGGCATGGACCAGGGATGTTGACTCCGATGCATTCCACAGTTGTCAAGTTGGCTGGATGTCCGTTGGTTGGTGCACACGGGAAACTGTTGAGTGTGAAAAACCCATCAATGCTGCAGCTCTTAACAGACTCAAACTGGGGCGCCTGGCAACTACTACTGTACCACATTAAATATTTTGTCTTGCCCATTCACCCTCTGAATGGCTCACATACACAATCCATGAGGAAACTTACCAAAAAGGTCATGCTGAAGTACTGAAATTCCCACAGAAGAACGTTGTAACGTTCTCTGAACATTCTGAGAACATGACTTTAAACAGAACCATGAGTAAACCTGTAGAATACGTTATGCTGAAGTACTGAAATTACCACCTAAGAAACATGGTTCTCAGAACCTTATGTGCTAGCTGGGTATCCTGCACCACTCTCAGAACATTGTGGGAAGGTTGTATGCAAAATAACCATAGGACAACCACGCTCTCACCAAGCTCTAACAAACATATGGTTCTCAGAACGTTATGTGCTAGCTGGGGACACGCCTCAACTATTGCCTCTCCTCCCACCTCAGCACAAGAGCTGATGTTAAACAGGTAAATTGCCAAACCTGGCTTTAGAGCTGGAAAATTCCAGAAATTGATGAAATTGCGTTTGACACTTGCGCCTCCTTAGCACTCATCCACTCACTCTTTCCAATTCTCTCTCCCCTCCATCCTCCAATCTCTCACCCGTGGTCTCTTCCATGTGAGTCCAGGGGGTGGGTCTCGTTTGTAGAAGAGTGACAGTGCAGAGGGGGGGAAGAGGGGGTCCTGGAAGAGCTTGCCCCGCCGCAGACACGCCCTCTTCAGCTTGTGGAAACTCTGCCCCTGGAACCCATACACCCTCTCTGGCATACTGAGGATGAGAGAGAAAAAGTGGAGACAGGGATTGAGAGAGAAATTGATGGGGCATGAGAGAGGATATGGGGGAACAGCAAGGAGAATGTCTGTTCATTTCACTATTTAGAACATATTTAGAGGATATTACATATCCTCTCATTCTATTGTTGCCTAGGGTAAGATAGTTTCATGTTGTTATTGTTCATTGTCACATGCACTAGTACAGTGAAATTACTTTCTTGCTTGCTCTTTCACAACAATGCAGTAATCAATATCAGTAGTAGGAAGACACATTATAGTTGAAGGCAGTCAGTTGTACAACTGACTAGTATCCCCCTTTCCCTTTCCTTTCCCTTACTATAAAACATGTATTAAAAAGTCAAGTAGAACAAAAACACACGAGAAATAGAAAGTAACTAAGCGTTTCACAGATAGTACACCACATTAATGAAAAGTGTGGAGCTAGAAGGGTTAGCGTTAAGGTCATCAGGGTCAGGGGGAGGGGACATGAGGTGAGGACACAGTCATTAGACCGAGCTACTGCCAAGGGGGCAGATACCAGCCAGCAGAGTGTGTATGAGTGTGCATCACTGTGTGTGTGTGTGTGTGTGTGCGTCAGTGTGTGTGTGTCTGTGTGATTGAGTGTGTTCATCAGAGTGTGTGTGTGTGTGCATTAGTGTGTGTGAGCCAGGTGCGATTCTGTGTCAGTGTTTTTGCCAGGAGACGGTGTGTGTGTGTGTGTGGTGTAGGTGGCTGGGGTGCTAAGTACCGACACACACACAGACACACACACACACACACACACACACAGGCCAACATTAGTAAATTACACTCTGACTTTTCCTCCACGGGCACCATGTTAAGGGAAGTTAAAGACGAGAAGCACTTCTTCACATTAGCAATTCTAAAATGAACTGATATTGGTTCTGTCTATAAGCGTATGGCCTATCCTCTGTGCATGACAAAGGTAAGAATGACAGAAGCCTTGCTACATTGTTTCTCTACAATATAACGTCTCAATCTGTTAATATGTCTAGATGCCCAGTTGTTAACCTGTACATATTCAAATAAGTAAATAAATAAAATAAAATATTCTAACTAAGTACAGTGAATACCTGTTCTAGATGGATTGTCACTGTATCCACTTTGGTTCCCGGTATGAGCAAATTCCTGGAGCTCAGGTACGTCCCGTGAAACACTCCCTCTTAGTCATAAATGCAGTTCCATCTGATTGGTCCAATACAGTATAATGTTATCTAGGGAATCTAAATGTCAGGAAAGCCTCTTCTGGACACCCATATATCCAATAGAGGATGTTAGAGAGAGAGAGAGAGAGAGAGAGAGAGGTTGTATGGAGCTATAGGGTCAGCTTCTGTTGTTCCTGTCTGTCTCCTCCGTCTCTAAGGCAACCCATACAGGCACGCAGACCAGCTGTAGGTATTGTGGTAGTTTTCCAGTGTTTATAGTGGCATCTTGACCAGCTCTCCCTTGGAAAACATGTTATTTATGTTCAATGGATTTCCTGGTTCAAATAAAAGTTGAATAAAAAATATGACATGATTTTAGCATGAGCATACTGTTATTACAGCATGAATAGTAATTCTTAATGTTTGGGGCTATTGTCATTTATTTTATGTGTGTGTGTGTGTGTGTGTGTGTGTGTGTGTGTGTGTGTGTGTGTGCCTCTCTCTGTCTGACTTCTCTGTGTGTGTAGTTCTGACATGAGCGACATCGCTTGTGACTTTTTAAAGCGTCTAAGTGTGTTTGTGAATACGTAACAGAGCATACTGTAACAGCTGAGTGACACGCTGTATGTGTGATGTCCATGTTCAACCTGTCACAACCTGTGCTTCCATGTGCCATTCCTACGTGACTTCATATGATGTGTAGGTGTGTGTGTGTCGGTCAGACCTGGGTTCAAATACAATTTGAAATATTTCAAATCCTTTTACCTTTGTCTTTAGCCTGCTTGGATTGCCAGATATGCGGGGATTGCTACTATTCAATTAAGTCTTGTGCCTGGACGCTCAATCAAGACCAGCTAAAGTATTTGCAACTATTTTAAATAGTATTGAACCCAAGTCTGGTGGAAGTGTTTGTGGCTTTAAGCGTGACAGGGCATCAGTAACATCAGTAGACCTGTGTAGCTGTGTGCTGCTGTAACCCTACCCTCCAGAAAGACAATGGATATTCACTCCTTCCATTGCTCTGTGATATACTGTAACACACAATTAGCAAAAGCTAGCCACTGTAGCCTCTCACACTGGGGAAACACCACAGGGTTACGTTCAGACATGCTAATGTTTCACCCATTACAGTAAAAACACTCTTCGTCCTCTAACCCACACTCTTAGGGAAAAAAAGGTGCTATCTAGAATCAAAAAGGGTTCTTTGGCTGTCCCCATAGGAAAACACTTTGAAGAAGCCCTTTTTGTTCCAGGTAGAACCCTTTTGGGTTCCATGTAGAACCCAGGGTTCTCCTATGGGGACAGCCACAGGACCTTTTTGGACCCCCTTTTTCTAAGAGTGCACATATGGGACTGTCCCAGGAGCATAGGACAGAGGGAGCAGACACAAACTAACCAATCAAGAGAACTTGAGACCATGCAAGGCTATACTTGTTAGTGTGTAGGCTATTCCATGCAAAGCCACACAGCACATACACATTAAGGTGCAGGTTGGTTGTTTCTTCATTGAGCCACTTATTGATCTTGCTCTCGCTTTCTCCTGTGTGTGTGTGTGTGTGTGTGTGTGTGTGTGTGTGTGTGTGTGTGTGTGTGTGTGTGTGTGTGTGTGTGTGTGTGTGTGTGTGTGTGTGTGTGTGTGTGTGTGTGTGTGTGTGTGTGTGTGTGTGTATGTAAAGGTATCAGTGGAAGTATCTCTTACCGCTGGGTCTGCTCCTCTCTTCAGATCCTCTGCATAGTGTTCTGTCCTCTCCCTGAACCCCATACTCCCCCGGCAACTTTATATGTGCAAGACCCCTCTTGTCCCTCTCACTCTCCCTCCTTCTCTCTTTCTCCTCCCCCTCTCTTTCTCTCTCTCTCTCTCCCTCACTTTATACTTGTCATTTACACATTCACATAAATCTTTGTTCATTCACACTTTACCCCTCGTTCTCTCTATTTTTGGTCCTTCCTTTCTGTCTTTGTCTCTATTTCTCTCTCTTTCTCTCTCTCTTTCTCTCTCTCTCATGTTGTCATTAAGCGCATGTTCCATCCGCAGGGGGCACCCACCTCCTCCTCTCCTCTTCCCCATCCCCCTCATTTAACCCCTTCATTGCCAGTCTCAAATCTGATTATCTCATTTGAATTTAAATAGCTATGTATCTATGTCATGTTGTTCACATTTGCAGCGAACAGCTGGCTGCGGTGTGCACACAGGAAACAGTGGGACAGGACAATATTATCGACTAGATACCACTGCAGACTGGAAACTTATGCTCATGAGAGCACATGCGCAGGTAGGATTATAGATGTGATGCTATTAAACATAACTTATGTCTATCAAACATTTTAGATGCAGGTCTGATGATGTTTCTCAAACGCACACCACCATTTTAGGAGATATTCCGAGTTGGATTGCAATGAATCTGCTAGTCACAATCACATTAAATAAGTCATATATTTATAAACCCCACCTTCGCTTATCAATCTACTCACTCCTTCATACCAGAACTTCTTCCTATCTGAAGTATCTTCCTCACCCACACCCAACTGTCAACAAGAATACCACCACAATGACATGACATAAACCCTACAAGCCGTGCTGTGTCATAATTAATCATATATACACTGCCTATTAATAAATAGTGTTTATAAATAAATAGTAGGCCCTAGTTCTGAATTCTAGCACTGACAAGGAGTGGGGGTCTTGGGTCTCCAAAGCCTCAAACTCACCAACCAAATTCACTTGATCAAATCCTCATGAGATCAAATAAATGCATTGGTATCTTAGCATGTTTTTTTTGTATTGTTGTGTTTACATTTTACAAGTGTGCTCTGAATACTGTTCCCTACCTAGACTAGATTTCCTACATTCGAATGGGCACAATCCCCCTTTTCCTATTTTGGGTAGTGTCAACTACCACACTGCGCCAGTGCACTGACATTTACTTACTGTGAGTCTGAGAGTGTTTTCATGCTTTGTCCCTTTCAGACAATTTTTGTGAGAAGTTTGAACACTCAAAAGGAACTCAGACACTTCAAAAGAGCCCCCGATGCGAACCCAGGTCATTTGAGTCCGGTTTGCTTGAATTCCTCGGTCCGGTTCCCTTTGTTTGGGGCAATATGAACACAAAGCTCCCCAGTTGTGCTTGTCATTATTACACGCACCAAACACTACTGCAATACCGTTGCCCGTGCCATAAACCCTCACATTGGTCCCACAAAATAGAGAAGATGATGATGTGCAGGTTTGTGGAAAAAAACGTGTCCTATTTTTGATATTGATTAGCGATAGTCAAGGATGAGTTTTTAGTTCAGATTCTTTGTTTACAATATGTGTTAAATAAAGGTAAACAAATATATATAATATGTGATCTATAGGTTAAGAGAGCTTCATAAGCTGTTTATTTGATTGAGGGGTTTGAATAGTGTAAGACAACAACATATTTGGTGAGAATCACAGTGGCGCAGTGGTCTAAGGCACTGCATCTCATTGCAAGAGGCAGCACTACAGTTCGAATCCAGGCTGTATCACATCTGGCCGTGATTGGGAGTCCCATAGGGTGGCGCACAGTTGGCCCAGCGTTGGCCGGGGTAGGCTGTCATTTTAAATAAGAATTTGTACTTAACTGACTTGCCTAGTTAAATAAAATAAAAAATATTTATATAAAAAACATTGGCTGCAAAATCTGTTCTAGCTCTTAAAGGGGCAGTAGCCTACATTGGGTGTACAATTTTCAATTGCAGAATTATTCATTTCCAGTTATTCTTCTGCTATTTATTCTGTTACCAATAATATTTTTGTACATGTTAACAGTATCTTCTGATTCCAATTATCATTTCACTTATTTTAACTAAATGCAATCTATTAGCTTCCAAAATGTAAGTAGGTAAATATAGCTGTCCGACAACACATTCTGAGTGTGCATTGAGTGAATTTTGGAAAAATATTTTGGTTCCTTTCTAAACATAGCAATGTGAATGTAAAGAGGACGCAGACCACAAAATAGATGAAGTGAAATGGCAAAAGAGTTGAGTCCTCATTCAAAGGCAAGGGCAGTGTGAATACAAAGACAACTGAGTTAAAGAGGACAGATCAGTGATTTTAAAGAGGACAATATGTGAAAACACCCTGAGTCTCCCAAAAATGATCAATGTGGATTCTATAAACAGATTTAGGTAAACAAGCTGGTGAAAAGTGAGAATAAAGTTGCAATTGAACTTTTTCTCTTGTGCTTCCTTTGGGTGTGAATCTTCGCTATAGGAGCCGAGGACAAAAGACTGCTCAATAGATGCGAAGGTAGACTACAAATTCAATGTGATGATGATGCCTTGTCCAGCTTAGTTAGCTATTCAACGTTACTTGGCTAAGTCTGTCTGTGAGTGTATTGTCACTCCTCTGCAGTGGCATGTATTCATGGTTAAGGAAGCCAGACTTCCTAAAATTGGCCACGAAAAAAAGAAAAAATATATCAAATGATTTATCTTTCGTCTCGCTGTGTTTTATCATTTTCAATTCGCCAGAGGCTGAATGTATCTCACCAGAAAAGGCACATGAGCGAGCGAAACAGTGCCCCTTTGTCTCTGTATGTGTAGGCCATCTATCTGATGCTGTCTAGTACAAAAGAGTACGAAATTGTTGACCCCCGTGGCATTGAATGCAAGTGAAGCCAGCGAGCATTTGACCTCCCTTGATAATATTTGGGATAAAATAATAGCCAATTAGGGTTGAGCTAAATTTAGTGAGTTTAACTGAGAATGGTCCTGGGGCACCAAAAAAAAGTGTCAAGTGAAACCAGTTTGGATTTGGCATGGAGAGCATATATCACTGACATAAACTCGCTGTGCATCTCGTTGTGTTGTTGTCCTCCGGTGGCTAGCTAGCTAGTTCAAATTAGCCCTTTCCTAAATTAGCCATGGATGGAGATAGGGATTAGGACTTGTGGTTTACTTAATTCTCCGTACTGGCCAATGATTATAATGGCAATTCTGATCCAACAATAAATGTATACATTGTGCCCCTGGCTTGAGAGGATGGAAGTTCAATATGTAGCTAGATGTAGAAGGCTAATGTTAACTAGCTAACGTTAGCCATGAAAGGAAGTTAGGCTGGCGAGCAAGCTTTTTAGCCAGGTAGCCTAGGACAACAATTTTGACTGAAGTCCTCCTTCAGTAAAAAATCTAAATCGCTGGAGGACGTTTTGATGTGATTTGACCACTCATTATGTAACACACCTGAGTCAATTAATGGCCTGTGTACAGTGCCTTGCGAAAGTATTCACTGTAAGTCGCTTGGGGTATGTCTCTATCAGTTTTGCACATCGAGAGACTGACATTTTTTCCCATTCCTCCTTGCAAAACAGCTTGAGCTCAGTGAGGTTGGATGGAGAGCATTTGTGAACAGCAGTTTTCAGTTCTTTCCACAGATTCTCGATTGGATTCAGGTCTGGACTTTGACTTGGCCATTCTAACACCTGGATATGTTTATTTTTGAACCATTCCATTGTAGATTTTGCTTTATGTTTTGGATCATTGTCTTGTTGGAAGACAAATCTCCGTCCCAGTCTCAGGTCTTTTGCAGACTCCATCAGGTTTTCTTCCAGAATGGTCCTGTATTTGGCTCCATCCATCTTCCCATCAATTTTAACCATCTTCCCTGTCCCTGCTGAAGAAAAGCAGGCCCAAACCATGATGCTGCCACCACCATGTTTGACAGTGGGGATGGTGTGTTCAGCTGTGTTGCTTTTACGCCAAACATAACGTTTTGCATTGTTGCCAAAAAGTTCAATTTTGGTTTCATCTGACCAGAGCACCTTCTTCCACATGTTTGGTGTGTCTCCCAGGTGGCTTGTGGCAAACTTTAAACAACACTTTTTATGGATATCTTTAAGAAATGGCTTTCTTCTTGCCACTCTTCCATAAAGGCCAGATTTGTGCAATATACGACTGATTGTTGTCCTATGGACAGAGTCTCCCACCTCAGCTGTAGATCTCTGCGGTTCATCCAGAGTGATCATGGGCCTCTTGGCTGCATCTCTGATCAGTCTTCTCCTTGTATGAGCTGAAAGTTTAGAGGGACGGCCAGGTCTTGGTAGATTTGCAGTGGTCTGATACTCCTTCCATTTCAATATTATCGCTTGCACAGTGCTCCTTGGGATGTTTAAAGCTTGGGAAATCTTTTTGTATCCAAATCCGGCTTTAAACTTCTTCACAACAGTATCTCGGACCTGCCTGGTGTGTTCCTTGTTCTTCATGATGCTCTCTGCGCTTTTAACGGACCTCTGAGACTATCACAGTGCAGGTGCATTTATACGGAGACTTGATTACACACAGGTGGATTGTATTTATCATCATTAGTCATTTAGGTCAACATTGGATCTTTCAGAGATCCTCACTGAACTTCTGGAGAGAGTTTGCTGCACTGAAAGTAAAGGGGCTGAATAATTTTGCACGCCCAATTTTTCAGTTTTTGATTTGTTAAAGAAGTTTGAAATATCCAATAAATGTCGTTCCACTTCATGATTGTGTCCCACTTATTGTTGATTCTTCACAAAAAAATACAGTTTTATATCTTTATGTTTGAAGCCTGAAATGTGGCAAAAGGTCGCAAAGTTCAAGGGGGCCGAATACTTTCGCAAGGCACTGTATGTTTCAGGGTACCTCTGAAGAACCTGGTGCATAAGGGGGTGAAGGTGGAGCTGGGCCTGCCCTATGAAGTCTGGGACAAACCCTAGGTGGAGGTGTCCAACATGAAGAAACAGGTACACACCCGTGTATGTACCAGTGGAGGCTGGTGGGAGCAGCTATAGGAGGGCGGGCTCATTGTAATGGCTGGAATGGAATAAGAGGAACAGAGTCAAACGTGGTTTCCATATGTTTGACTCCGTTCCATTAATTCCATTCCAGCCATTACAAAGAGCCCGTCCTCCTATAGCTCCTCCCACCAGCCTCCACTGGTGTGTACACATTGACATACAGCCCTACTGGAGCAGCATGAGGAGGTTGTTGAGGACTGGTACCTCCACCATCTGGAGGAGAGGCTGAACACTTCCTGTGTGAGATGCACGTCCTCAAGACCTACGAGCAAGGTCAGACACACACTATAACATGCACACACTTGCAAAGCAAACTCACGCCTAATGCCCACACTCACTCAAGCAGACACTTGAATAGAGGCAAACACAACATAGCTTCACATGAGTTCATGGAGAGTTCAACACTGAGCCCTCTATCTCTTTCAGAATGTCTACGGGAGGTTTGGAAGGGTGACATGGGAACGAAGGGATTGAATGAGGAGATAGCAAGCAAAGGAGAGGGAGGAGGAAAGACAGATGATGCAGGAGAACTGTGAAATCACCCTAAATGACAGAGTGAAAGTGTTGCTATCAGAATTAACCCCTCCCTCCATCCCATATGGTCATGAAATCTATGGAGTGGGGGATAGTTTAAAAGCATGGAGCGTAGGTGCAATGTTACATTCAACAGAAGTAATAATGTATGTAGCAGACCAATCAAATGAATATGACATTTCCTAGCTCTGCATAGACTATCAGCCTTCTGATAGAGTGAACCAAGTCAAGTCTCCCAGAACTTTCAGTACTTCATCACTCTAAAATCATCTGTGGAGCAAGAGGCCATCTAGTGGTGTCGGTCCAAATGCTTTCACAGATGTGTCATCATGGCTTACAATTTGCGTCGACTCAATATCATCAATTTACACAATCCTGAAGCCAACATGAATGTGCCTTTTCAATAGGTGAGTTGACACTCAGAATGCTACACTATAAAAAAAATTGTAAATTATAACACCAACAGGATTTGTTCCATGGTGCCCACATCACCAACAAACTAACATGGTCCAAGCACACCATGGCAGTTGTGAAGCGGGCACAAAATAACCTACGAAAAAACGACAAAACCTCAGGAGACTGAAAAGATTTGGCATGGGTCCTCAGATCCTCAAAAGGTTCTACAGCTGCACCATCGAGAGCGTTGCATCACTGCCTGGTATGGTAACTGCTCGGCCTCCGACCGCAAGGCACTACAGAGGGTAGTGCGAACGGCCCAGTAAATAACTGGGCCCAAGCTTCCTGCCATCCAGGACCTCTATACCAGTGTCAGAGGAAGGCCCTGAAAATTGCCAAAGACTCCAGCCACCCTAGTCATAGACTGTTCTCTCTGCTACCACACGGCAAGTGGTACCGGAGCGCCAGGTCTAGGTCCAAGAGTCTTCTACCCCCAAGCTATAAGACTCCTGAACATCTAGTCAAATGGCTACCCAGACTATTCACATTGCCCCACCTCCCCTCTCCACACCACTGCCACTCTCTGTTGTAATCTATACACAGTCACTTTAATTAACTTGACCTACATGTACATACTCAACTAACCGGTGCCCCCACACATTGACTCTGTACCGGTACCCCCCTGTATATATTTTTATTTTTTTCTGCTCCTCTTTAATTACTTGTTACTTTTATCTCCTATTCTTATCTGTATTTTTTGAAACTACACTGTCGGTTAGGGGCTCGTAAGTAAGCATTTCACTGTAATGTCTACACCTGTTGTATGCATGTGACAAAATGAATTTGATTTGATTTGGTGTACGAAACCACAAGTAAAAGACAAAAAAAATGTAACTAAAGAACGGGAAGTATAGAACTAACGCACATAGAACAGATATACTACTTCTTAGACTTGCAATTAATGAGAATGACAGCTGTATAACTTACATTTTTATGTGAATTGGGTCATCGCCCAAAAAGTTGCATTCGGCTGTTTTGACAGCCCTGGAGATTTGTACTGTACTGTGCTGCCATCTTGTGGTATATAATTGCATTGATAAGGTGGTAAAACGTTTTGTATTGTGAAAGTGAACTCCTCCGTAATGGGGTCCAGGTGCACCTGCCAGTAGACTACACTTGATTGGTCACTTCATTATCTCCAACAACTCTGATTGGCGAATTAACAATCAGCACAACTTTCTATAGCTAGGTTTCCATCCAATTGGCTACAGATTGTATTTGAATATTCTAAAATATGCATAAAGAAAATTGTCCCACCCAGTGGTGCGTTTCCGCCAGACGGATTTATAAAAAAGAAAAGTGTGCGGTGACGTTCAATGTATCTCCGTTGCATTTTCACCTCTACAGAGAAGTTTGTCGCTAAAACGGTTGCCTTAAATAGCAAATGTGCCTACTCTGTCCTTGGCACGAGCGCTCTAGTCAACAGCTGGCAGATACAGGTAGTCTACAGCATGAGATTATTATGGATGCGAGAAAGAACATTTTCATTTGTCAAATGGCAGTCAAGCATCGATCATCCTCACACCAGAATCAGACCCTCAATGTTTATTGGAAAGGAGCATCAAGATCACATGTACTTTCACCGCCTTGTAAAGTTGATCATATGTTATTTCATTTTGTAGCCATAGCCACGGGAAGTTAACTAGTGTTAGCGGACCGGACGTCTGTAGGGCGGGCAACAACAAAAAAATTCAGCATCTCTGATTTGGAAAAAAAAATAGTTGTATAATTAAGAACAGTATCTTGCAGCATTCAATTGTTGGAATTGTAAGAGTTCTTGCCCTGTCCCCTTTCCTGAAGTTCTAATGGAATCCAGAAAGAACAAAACCCTGTCCTCAAACATTTACATCAAAAGGTGCAAGGCTATGGCCAAAGACACAAAACATCCACATCAAATGTAATGTTGTTATTGATCAAATAACATGGAAACAACCACTTTTTGTGCGGTATTAATTAATTGGCCATCCCTACAAACCACTGTATTGTACAGAGGCTGGTAATCTAGGTTTGTACCTGTAGACTTTCCATCACCATGAAGAAAAACAAAGCACAATATTATAATGAAGTACATTGAGAAATCAAGTGGTTTCTGACCATGTGATGATCTGGCTCAGTTGGTAGAGCATGGTGCTTGCAATGCTAGGGTTGTGTGTTTGATTACCATGGGGGATGAGTATGAATATGTATGCACTCACTACTTTAAGTTGCTCTGGATAAGAGTGTCTCCTAAAATGGAGGATGAATAGACCATTTGCTAAGAATTTCAAGAAACTGGAAAGCATACAGTACCAGTCAAAAGTTTGAGCACACCTACTCATTCAAGGGATTTTCTATATTTGTACTATTTTCTACATTGTATAATAATTGTGAAGACATCAAAACTATTTAATAACACATATGGAATCATGTAGTAACCAAAAAAAGTGTTAAACCAATCAAAATGTATTTTATCTTTGAGATTCTTCAAAGTAGCCACCCTTTGCCTTGATGACAGCTTTGCACACTCTTGGCATTCTCTCAACCAGCTTCATGAGGTAGTCACCTGGAATACATTTCAATTAACAGGTGTGCCTTGTTAAAAGTTAATTTGTGGAATTTCTTTCCTTTTTATTGCGTTTGAGCCAAACAGTTGTGTTGTGACAAGGTGGGGGTGGTATACAGAAAATAGCCATATTTGGTAAAAGACCAAGTCCACATTATTGCAAGAACAGCTCAAATAAGGGAAGAGAAATGACAGTCCATCATTACTTTATGACATGAAGGTAAGTAAATCCGGAAAATGTCAATAACTTTTAAAGTTTCTTCAAGTACTGTCGCAAAAACCATCAACTGCTATGATGAAACTGGCTCTCATGAGGACTGACACAGGAAAGGAAGACCCAGACTTACCTCTGCTGCAGAGGATAAATTCATTAGAGTTAACTGCACCTCAGATTGAAGCCCAAATAAATGCTTCACAGAGTTCAAGTAACAGACACATCTCAACATCAACTGTTCTTAGGAGACTGTGTGAATTGCTGCAAAGAAACCACTTCTAAAGGACACCAATAAGAAGAAGAGACTTGCTAGGGCCAAGAAACATGAGCAATGGACTTTAGGCCGGTGTCTGATGAGTCCAAATTTGAGATGTTTGGTTCCAACAGCCATGTCTTTGTGAGATGCAGAGTAGGTGAACGGATGATCTCTGCATGTGGTTCCCACCGTGAATCCATGGAGGAGGAGGTGCGATGGTTTGGGGGTGCTTTGCTTTGCTGGAGATACTGTCAGTGATTTATTTAGAATTCAAGGCACACTTAACCAGCATGGCTACCACAGCATTCTGCAGCTATACGCCATCCCATCTGGTTTGCACTTAGTGGGACTATCATTTGTTTTTCTACAGGACAGTGACCCAACACACCTCAAGGCTGTGTAAGGGCTATTTGGTCAAGGAGAGTGATGGAGTGCTGCATCGGATGATCTTGGCCTCCACAATCACTTGACCTCAACCCCATGGGATGAATTTGATAAGTTGGACCGCAGGTGCTCAGCATATGTGGGAACACTTTCAAGTCTGTTGGAAAAGCATTCCAGGTAAAGCTATTTGAGAGAATGCCAAGAGTGTGCAAAGCTGTCATCAAGGTAAAGGGTGGCAACTTTGGAGAATATAAATAAATAAATAAAATAACACATCCTAGATCTGAATGAATGACATTTTCTTATTAAATACTTTTTTCTTTACATAGTTGAATGTGCTGACAACAAAATCACACAAAAATGATCAATGGAAATCAAATTGATCAACCCATGGAGGTCATGATTTGGAGTCACACTCAAAATTAAAGTGGAAAACCACACTACAGGCTGTTCCAACTTTGATGTAATGTCCTTAAAACAAGTCAAAATGAGGCTCAGTGTGTGTGTGGCCTCCACGTGCCTGTATAACCTCCCTACAATGCCTGGGCATGCTCCTGATGAGGTGGCGGATGGTCTCCTGAGGGATCTCCTCCCAGACCTGGACTAAAGCATCTGCCAACTCCTGGACAGTCTGTGGTGCAACGTGACGTTGGTGGATGGCGCGAGACATGATGTCCCAGATGTGCTCAATTGGATTCAGGTCTGGGGAATGGGCGGTCCATGGCATCAATGCCTTCCTCTTGCAGGAACTGCTGACACACTCCAGCCACATGAGGTCTACCATTGTCTTGCATTAGGAGGAACCCAGGGCCAACCGCACCAGCATATGGTCTCACAAGGGGTCTGAGGATCTCATCTCGGTACCTAATGGCAGTCAGGCTACCTCTGGCGAGCACATGGAAGGCTGTGCGGCCACCCAAAGAAATGCCACCCACACTATGACTGACCCACCGCCAAAGCGGTCATGCTGGAGGATGTTGCAGGCAGCAGAACGTTCTCCACGGCGTCTCCAGACTCTGTCACGTCTGTCACATGTGCTCAGTGTGAACCTGCTTTCATCTGTGAAGAGCACAGGGCGCCAGTGGCGAATTTGCCAATTTTGGTGTTCTCTGGCAAATGCCAAACGTCCTGCACGGTGTTGGGCTGTAAGCACAACCCCCACCTGTGGACGTTGGGCCCTCATACCACCCTCATGGAGTCTGTTTCTGACCGTTTGAGCAGACACATGCACATTTGTGGCCTGCTGGAGGTCATTTTGCAGGGCTCTGGCAGTGCTCCTCCTGCTCCTCCTTGCACAAAGGCAGAGGTAGCGGTCCTGCTGCTGGGTTGTTGCCCTCCTACTGCCTCCTACATGTCCCCTGATGTACTGGCCTGTCTCCTGGTAGCGCCTCCATGCTCTGGACACTACGCTGACAGACACAGCAAAACTTCTTGCCACAGCTCGCATTGATGTGCCATCCTGGATGAGCTGCACTACCTGAGCCACTTGTGTGGGTTGTAGACTCCGTCTCATGCTACCACTAGAGCGAAAGCACCGCCAGCATTCAAAAGTGACCAAAACATCAGCCAGGAAGCATAGGAACTGAGAAGTGGTCTGTGGTCACTACCTGCAGAACCACTCCTTTCTTGGGGGTGTCTTGCTAATTGCCTATAATTTTCACCTGTTGTCTATTCCATTTGCACAACAGCATGTGAAATGTATTGTCAATCAGTGTTGCTTCCTAAGTGAACAGTTTGATTTCACAGAAGTGTGATTGACTTGGAGTTACTTTGCGTTGTTTAAGTGTTCCCTTTATTTTTTTGAGCAGTGTATATTTGAATTTGTTTAACACTATTTTGGTTACTACATGATTCCATATGTGTTGTTTCATAGTTTTGATGTCTTCACTATTATTCTACAATGTAGAAAATAGTACAAATAAAGAAAAACCCTTGAATGTCCAAACTTTTGACTGGTACTGTATATCACGAAACTATTATCCGATGAACTATTTTGTACAGATAATTAGGCTATCAGACTCAAGTCGCAAATGCTGGTAAACACTCAAATACATTCAAAAAAATATCACAAAAGTAGTCCACTGGGCCTTTACTAGTCCTGTATTAGCAGACCTTTATAGATGGTGGGGGGTTTTCTGCAAACATCGGCAAAAAAATTGCAGCACCCCCACCCCCAAACGACTTCATATGGCTATGTCTGTATCCTAAAGAACTGCATGGTTTCCCTAGTTGTAGTGGGAGGACCATACAACATACTGCTGTTACTCCAAGATTACTTCAAAAATGTTGGTTGTTATAGCAATATTTGCGCATAAAGGCTTTTCCACCACCATTTCTCGCGTATGAAATTTTACTGACACAAAAAATTCCCACGTTGTTGAACAAATGAATTATCTGTCTGCATTTATTAAATTGTACCTAAACTTCCTGTTTCCATCACAGGTGTCAGAATTTTTTTGTACAGTATGACTTTCCTCGCATAAAAGCTGTGTGAAGGGAAGCATTGTGGACCCTGTTGGCTCAGCTTTTGTCTCTTAGTTCTGATGGCCTCTGACTTTATAGCCAAATTGTTGTTTGGTAAACCAGAGTGAACCATTGTGGTGTGTTTGTTCAAATATAAATCAGGCTGATTGTGATTCTTTGAGCTGTTGTTTTGACAGCCATCAGTGTTATTATGAAAATGTAGATAGGCCCATTATGCTGTTTACATTGAATTGTGATCTGATGGTAGGACTTGACATCTTGTTTATGTGCGTATGTAGGGCTATATGGATTTGTGTTGGCTGTTTGTACATCCAATCGAATTTCATTATATTTGTCCGAGAGATAGACCTACCCATCACATAAAACTGCCATGTTCTCTCAGTGACTCTCCACTGCAACAAGGATGGTCCGTTTGTGGTGTGCTGGCTTGAAACATAATCGAACCTCATCTGGACTTTATACACTGTCAGTCTACAGGGAGGAAAGGGTGGAGAGGGAGGTGATGATGAATCCGCCTGCAGCCCTGTTGACATCAGTCAAAGCCTGTGGCACTAGGGTACAGGTATGTCTGAAATAGAACAAATAAATCACACAGGCATTGACTGCCATAGAAAGACGTGTTACTCCTGATGTTTTAATCAAACCACTATTGCAATACCTTTTCATCTGAGGGTGAAGAGGACTCTGTCGTATGATAATGTTCTGTCATCTTTATACGAGGCGATGGAAGGACGCTCTGCCAGAGTTACAATGGGACAATATCGCTATACAGTTGCATTGATGGTTTCTCTAAATGAATAATGTGTACATTCCTCTCGCAGGCTTATAATATAGTGTAGATAACCCAGAACTGATTTTGTCAGATTAGGTCTTAGCGATTCCTCCGCCCCTTCCTGCCAAGGTCCAAGCACTCCTGCGCGTGGAGCTTTAATTGACTAGAGGTAGTGATTGACATAAACACGTTCAAACGATCCCTTCCTTGAAATAGGCACTAACATAACTGAATTGCTCATACATTGGGAGAATCTCAAATGCATTTCCTTGACACCTCGCCTCCTCTCAAAACCCATTGGATGACAAAGTCAGAGGTCCCCTAAAATCCAATGGATTTTGAGAAGGAAGCGAGGAGTCACGGAAATGCAATTGCGATTCTGCCAATGTATACCAAACAAAAATGTAAATGCAACATGTAAAGTGTTGGTCCCATGTTTCATGAGCTGCTATAAAAGATCCCAAACATTTTCCATATGCACAAAATGCTTATTTCTATTTGTTTACATCCCTGTTAGTAAGCTTTTCTCCTTTGCCAAAATAATCCATCCAGCAGACAGGTGTGGCATATCAAGAAGCTGATTAAACAGCATGATCATTACACAGGCACACCTTGTGCTGGGGACAATAAAAGGCCACTCTAAAATGTGCAGTTTTGTCACACAACACAATGCCACAAATGTCTCAAGTTTTGAGGGAGTGTGCAATTGACATGCTAACTGCAGGAATGTCCTCCAGAGCTGCTGCCAGAGAAATTAATGTTAATTTCTCTACCATAAGCCACCTCCATCGTTTTAGAGAGTTTGTAGTATGGCCAACAGCAAACCACGTGTAACCCCGCCGGCCCAGGGCCTCCACATCTGGCTTCCTCACCTGCGGGATCGTCTGAGACCATCCACCCGGACAGCTAATGAAACAGAGGAGTATTTCTGTCTGTAATAAAGTCCTTTTGTGGGGAAAAACTCATTCTGATTGGCAGCCATGGGTGGGCCCGGAAGGGCAAAGGCCCACCCACTTGGGAGCTAGTCCTACCCATGGATGCGCCTATGCCCACTCATGTGAAATCCATAGATTAGGGAATAATGAATTAATTTCAATTGATTGATTTCCTTATTTGAACTGTAACTCAGTAAAATCATTGAAATTGTTTCATGTTGCGTTTATATTTTTGTTGAATATAGTTGGTCTGGCACCCTTCCTCTCACCTGCCGAAAGATTGAAGGAAAATAGACAAGGAGAAGAAGCCACATTAGAAGAGAGACACCCCTGGTTTAAAACCTCCATCCATCTTCCATCTGGCCAAAGGAGGACTACCCTGTCACCAAGGTCCTGGGGAAACCTGTGTACGCGGAGTGGCGGGTGCTGGAGAAAAGCCACCCCGACCTGGTCCTGACTCTGCAGGAGTGCTGGGCCACCTCCAGCTCTGTCAGCCTGCCCCGCTGGAGCTTCCTGGTCTATTGTTCCCGTCTGATGCTGATGACAAACCAAATTCCCTCTCTGGGGATCAATCATTTTCATTAATTCAGTACTTTTAGATGAATATATTTGTGCCTCCTAGCATTGTTGATTACATGTCTTTAGTTCAGGGTTTCCCAAACTCGGTCCTCGGGACACCAAGGGATGCATGTTTTGGTTTTTGCCATAGCACTACACAGCTGATTCAAATAATTAACTACATTTTACATTTACATTTTAGTCATTTAAGCAGATGCTCTTCTTCAGAGCACCTTACAGTTAGTGCATTCATCTTAAGATAGCTAGGTGGGACAACCACATATCACAGGCACATAAAGTATATTTTTCGTCAATAACGTAGCTATCAGTAGAGTCAGAGCTAGAAGGGGGGGGGGGGGGGGGGGGGGGGGGGGGGGGGGGGGGGGGGGTCGAGATGAGGAGGAGGATTATTTAAGATACTGTTTGAAGAGGTAAGGTTTCAGATGTTTTTGGAAGATGGGCAGGGACTCTGCTTCCTTAGCTTCAGGGGGAAGCTGGTTCCACCATTGGGGTGCCAGAACAGAGAAGAGCTTGGACTGGGCTGAGCGGGAGCTTCCCTCCCGTAGGGGTGGGAGGGCCAAGAGACCTGAGGTGGCAGAACAGAGTGCCCGGGTTGGGGTGTAGAGTTTGAGCATTGCCTGAAGGTAGGGAGGGGCAGTTCCTCTTGCTGTTCCGTAGGTAAGCACCATGGTCTTTTAGTGAATGCGAAGCTAGTGGAGTGTGCAGAGGAGTGGGGTGACATGAGAGAATTTGGGAAGGTTGAAAACCAGGTGGGCTGCTGCGTCCTGGATAAGTTTCAGGAGTTTATTAATGGCGCAAGCAGGGAGTCCAGCCAACAGCGAGTTGCAGTAGTCCAGATGGGAGAGGACAAGTGCCTGGATTAGAACCTGCAGCGCTTCCTGTTTGAGGTAGGGTCGTACTCTATGTTGTAGAGCATGAACCTGCAGGAGCGGGTCACTGCTTTGATGTTTGCAGAGAACGACAGGGTGTTGTCCAGGGTCACGACAAGGTTCTTTTCACTCTGGAAGGGCATCCATGTTAGTGAGCATTTCACCTTTGCCAAGACAATCCATCCATCTGACAGGTGTGGCATATCAAGAAGCTAATTAAATAGCATGATTATTACACAGGTGCACCTTGTGCTGGGGATAATAAAAGGCCACAGATGTCTCAAGTTTTGAGGGTGCAAATGGCATACTGACTGCAGGAATGTGTACCGGAGTTGTTGCCAGAATGATTAATTTCTCTACCATAAGCTGCCTCCAACATTGTTTTAGAGAATTTGGCAGTACATCCAACCGGCCTCCCGCAGACCACGTTCAACTACGCCAGCCCAGGACCTCCACATCCGGCTTCTTCATTTGTGGGCTGAACTGAGACAAGCCACCTGGACAGCTGATGAAACGGTGAGTTTGCGCAACTGAAGAATTTCTACACAAACTGTCAAAGACTGTCTCAGGGAAGCTCATCTGCATGCTCGTAGTCCTCACCAGGGTCTTGACCTGACTGCAGTTTGGCATCGTAAATGACTTCAATGGGCAAATGCTCACCTTCGATGGCCACTGGCACGGACGAAACCCAGTTTCAACTGTACCGGGAAGATGACAGACAGCGTGTATGGAGTCGTGTTGGCGAGCAGTTTACTGATGTCAACTTTGTGAACAGAGTGCCCCATGGTGGCGGTGGGATCATGGTATGGGTAGCCATAAGCTACGGACAATGAACACAATTGCATTTTATCAAAGGCAAATTGAATGCACAGAGATACCGTGACGAGATCCTGAGGCCCATTGTGCCATTCATCCGCCGCCATCAACTCATGTATCAGCATGATAACGCACGGCCCCATGTTACAAGGATCTGTACACAGTTCCTGGAAGCTGAAAATATCCCAGTTCGTCCATGCCCCGGATTGACGTGTACAACAGTGTGTTCCAGTTCCGAACAATATCCAGCAACTTCGCACAGCCATTGAAGAGGAGTGGTACAACATTGCACAGGCCACAATCAACTCTATATGAAGGAGATACAGTATGTCGTGCTGCATGAGGTAAATGGTGGTCACACCAGATACTGACTGGATTTCTGATCGACGCCCCTACCATTATTTAAGGTATCGGTGCCCAACAGAGGCATATCTGTATTCCCAGTAATGTGCAATCGATAGATTAGGGCTTGGTGAATTTATTTCAATTGACTGATTTCCTAATATGAACTGTAACTCAGTAACATTTTTGAAATTGTTGCATGTTGCGTTTATATTTTTGGCCAGTGTATATTTTCACCTTTGTGGACGAAGCCTCCCTGCTCCACATGAAAGACAAGGTAACATATAATATTTACTTTGACCTTTGACCTTTTAAAGCTTTTGATCTCCACCTTGACCGTTGATCCCGAGTGTCCCCAAGCTTCAGTTCGGTGCCTAACAATATTTTGAATGCTGAAGATTAAAATAGAACGTACCGAGTTGACACGTTACCATGTTTTACATGACAGTACAGGCAGTACGGCCTTCATCTATATCTACACTTTGTTTTAATGTTACACTCTGCTGAATAAGTCTTTGGTAATGTTTAACTTCTTTTTTTATTGCAGGTCTTCATCCATTGTGGCACATCAATCTGCTCCCCGTCTGCTTCCAACACATGTGAACGGAACTGTCACAGACCGAGTGGGTGGCTTCTAGCATTGCATTGTTCTCTAGTTCTTCAATAGAAAATAACATAAGGGGCCGAGCAGCAGTCTCTTATCCCTGGTCTTAGAGAGCTACAGTTCATGCACGTTTTTGTTCTACAATTCAAATACATGATTGAAATACTGCTGGGCTGTAACAAAAGCCTGCATACACTGTACTGTAACTCTCCAATACTCTCCAATGCTTTTTTTTGTACTGTGGTGAAGTTGCTTGCAAGAAAATGTCACCAAATCACCTTAGTTTTATTACTGTCCCTCGTGTGTTTTTGTCTATTCCAGGACACAGTGTCTATGCAGCACCAGAGTTCTCCTCTGGGGAGACTACTGTCGTCTCCAGTGGGTAGGTGATCCTCACTGCCCCCAGACAGTACGAGCTCTGGTGGCCGGGCCAGTAGGGTCATTGGGTCCTGTGTCCATATGGGAGCAACCCGGGGAGGAAGGTGACATGAGGAGGCTGCCAGGGTTGTGCTCTTCCTCCCCAGTTCCTGGTTCTCTCTGCTGTGGCATCATGGGACAGTCAGTATCTGCAGGTATAATTGTGTCATCTACTGGCAAGCTGGCCACAACATGAAGGTTCAGGAAACCAATAAAGGAGAATCACCTGCAGACAAAGGCCTTGAATAAAAATGACTCTGTCCACAGTTGGGCTCTTGAAGCTTGTGTATGACTATTATCAGTGTTTGTGGTATGATGTCAAAACACTTTAAATGTGAAGTTTTCACAGGCAGCAAACCCCTGGAAATGGAGGTACATTTATTGTGAAATCTGTTCTGATTCTGTCAAGAACGATCATCATGTTTACTCTTATGATGAGGGGAAAGTCTGGCAAATATCACTGCCTCGTCTTGTTTAGCCTGCCGTTTTATTAGTTACATCAATCTACGTCTTGCTGCAGGGTGCAGATTTTGGCAGGACACCTGCTATTCTACCCTCTGACAGTATGACACACACACCTAATACAGATTTACTTTTTTTTTATTATCTTTATTGCTTTATACCTTCTTTGTCTTTACAGCTTCTGTCCCATTGACTTGCATTGCTTTATTAACCCAGCCGTCAAATAGAAGCAATGTTCCTCCTCAACCTAACTGGGAGCTCAACTGTATAGTGTCTCAAAACTGTATAGTGTCACTATACAAAACTGTATAGTGTGGTAGGTTACAGTATGTAAACTCTGCCAAAATGTAATGGTGATGCACAATTGTACCATTTCTCCCCTCAATGTATTTGATTGCTCTTGTCACCCTTCCAAGGATAGCATTTCTAAATGACTCCGAGTAACTACTTGAACACATACATACACACACACACACACACCTGGGGAAACATTCCTCAAGAGAAGTCATCAATCAGTTTTATGGGGTTTCTCTGGGAAAGTTTCCTCCTCCTCTCTCAGTCACTCGCTTCTCCCTCCATCCCCCATCATCTATCCATTCTCTTTCTTTTATTTCCTGCTTTCCATCTGTGTCTGCTTTAGTTCATCTGCTACGTTAGTGCTTACTCACTATACTGCACGTGAGAGCTATCCCCTTCTAGCCTATGTGGTTCAACGACTTTTTTTTCCATTTGACGTTTGGAAAACGAGAACAAATATTGCGACAGGAGATTGAAGTCTACAAAAGCAATGATGAACTTCTAGGTAATTGGGCCCACTTTGTCTTAATTATCTATCTGCAAATTGTCCGCCAGACTGACTCGCCCTGCACTGTAGTAGGGCACTGTGCAGATGTGAGTTGGAGTTGAGAGAAGCAGCGGGGTCTTGACGTCAGGACAGGACGCCCCCTTACTGAGGCGGGCTGCAGCGAGTTGAATCCCCACTCCATATGCACAGCACAGGGCGGCCGGATAACTGTACACTTGTTGCGCCCCTATATTGATTAAGACCGCATGAGCCGTCACGAGCGAAGGGAGATCAAACATTGAGACGCACATGGTGAGTGTTCTCATATTAGACATTTTTATGTGTAGCCTATATTTCTTTATTCGCTGTGGTTTCTTTCTCACGGAGGTTCGTAGACCTGTTTTAAATTTAGAATGGAAGGACTAGGCATTGACAAGTTGATCATTTGGACCCGGTGAGAGTGCCAAAGTTCGCGCTATAAGTACTGTATACGCAGTCACTTACTCTCCATGGGTAGGCTATAACCCATTGCAGGCTTTATGTATCCAAATGATGATTTACACTTTATTTTATTGAAGATTGATTTGATATAAACCTGTTGTCTTCATGGGAATATAGGCATATCTGAGCATAATATAGTATTATTGCTAAATATATGAAATAATTTAGCCTGAGACCATTTTCATTGGATTATTGTTTTATGACGGTAGACTAGGGTTTATTTAATATCTTAATGTCCTAACCTAAGGTAATAATTATTCTTGTGTGATTATGTTAATTAAATATTTGAAATCTAAAAAGCCTGTTGAGTTAGTTGGGAGAGTTTCATTGTCAAAACTAAGATTTTGGAAGTATTGAATTGAGAGTCATTTCAAGAGATGTCTCAATATTTTTAGGACTAGCTGATATACAGTATAAGCCATAACAGTATAAGTCATGAAGGGGATGTTTGCAAATGTATTAATACGTTCATCATCACAAATAAATTAAGGTTATTGTCAGAACTGTTATTCTGTTTCGGGCTCCCCTTTATTTAGGTTTAAATTAAATTGAATTGAATTATAATAATAATAATAATAACAATAATAAAAGACGAATCATTATTATTATATGACTAGGGCCTATCGTATTTCCCTCTAGAAAACAGCGATATGCCATTGGGCATATGTGTTTCTACAGGGACAACAGCCATGATAAATAGCTTAAACTTATTTCGAGAAAATAACGAAAATTGCGATTAAGTGTGTGATCAGAAAGATAATAACACTTAACTGCGTAGAATACAATATAGCCTTACATCAGGTTCTGTCTCTGCAAGATGAAGCAAATTGAGCATAATTACTGGAATGTGCAATTATAGACAATTTGGCGGCGCGCAGCAAGTGACCCTGGACGAAAACAATCGTACTACATTTGATAGACATTTGTGTTAAATGAACCAATCCAACTATTTTTCTTCAAAGGGTGTTTCATTTATTACATCCATTTTTCTAAACCGGATGCACCCCAGAGTAAAACTCGGGTTTCAATTGATTGAATTAAGATTGGGGAACATTTATATAGCCAACAGTAGGCTATTGCTCTTTTTCCTTAAATAATTTTCCTTAAATAATCTCTATTGACTAGGTTTATTATTCAATTATCATTCAATTTATTGATATAATAATAACAATAACAATAATTATACTACTAATAATAGGCTTAACAATTCGTGATTTATTGGTCAAAAAAGGCTATTAAGTTATATTTTCTAATGAGAAAAACGGTAATGTAGCTTTTTGCCTGGTAATTCAAATTCCAAACGCATATTATTTTCTATCGAATTGTCTCCAACATGTTTCGTTTAACGAGTTCCAAGGTCAACACAGGCCCATACGCTGCATGTATCTGTAGAGATTTCACCTTCGCCTCTGTCGCCATGAAAAATGTTTCGAGGGAGATTTAATTAACAGAACACAAATAGTCTACAATATGTTCATCTATTATCTTGTCATAATCTTCGGTCAATTGAATTTATATCAAACGGGATTTTGTAGGCCTAATTCTTCTTCTGCATGCTTTAAATGGGATTTAATAGGCATGTTCTAAATCTAAGTCAATGGGTGGTCAAAATATATTTTTCGAGGATTCTTATTGTCGTTTCTCTGTGGCCTGCAATTAATTGTGAATACCACAATGACACGTCTTCCACTTAGTAAAATGGGCTTCACTTTCATTTTAATTTCGCCCGAGGTTGTTTTTGGCATTACTTGAAGATGAAATCACGAACCATGATTTCATGTCCATCTGTTTTTCAATATCGACATTGAGGCGAAACCTCCATGGATTTGCTTAGCACGTTGTCGACTTGTGTGATAGGTTATAAACTAGCCTGGGACAAGAACCAGAGCAAAATTGAGCGAAATAGCCTCGCTTCCTTTAGGGCACATATGTCAAACTCATTCCACAGAGGGCCGAGTGTCTGTGGGTTTTCGCTCCACCCGTGTACTCGATTGATGAATTAAGGTCACTAATTAGTAAGGAACTCCCCTCACCTGGTTGTCTAGGTCTTAATTTAAATGAAAAAACAAAAAACCCGCAGACACTCGACCCTCTGTAGAATGAGTTTGACACCTCTGATTTAGGGCAGGGATATCAAGCTCATTCCATGGAGGGCTTAGTGTCTGCTGTTTTGGTGTTTTTAGTTCCAATTAAGACCTTGAAAACCAGATGAGGGGAGTTCCTAATTAGTGACCTTACTTAATCAATCAAGTACAAGGGAGGAGAGAAAACTCACAGACACTCACTCGGCCCTCCGTGGAATGAGTTTGACATGTGCTTTAGGGCATACGTTCTCTTATTCGATCCCTGAAATATGTCCAAGCTGAGTTGTCTGGCCTGTTTTAAAAAGCTTTTCCCTTTATAAATCATCTTCGTGTCGTCCCTTTTCCTTTCTGGACTTCAGGCCGAGGGGCGCCCATAGCAGGCGCGTTGGAGGTGCGAACCTGAGGGACAGGGCCTGCTAAAGATACGTGCAGCAGCGGCGATAATCCATTTTGTGCGTGCTGTCAGTTGCACCTCCTCACCGCCCCACTAAAATTAGATTATTACACCTAAAACAGTGCTGCTGGAATCTGCTCCGTGTGGAATAACACCCTGTGTTGGAGCGGACAGGAATGCTGTTTGGGAATACAGGGAGAATACTGCGCATTTCTCTTCTCCTTGTCTCTATGCTGCGTTATGTTTCAGACGGGCTAAGGACAATTGGAAATTAACAAAGGTGTTACTAGTCAGATGTGATCGCGATAACATGCCCAAGCAGGTGTCCGGTTCAGTTCCACAGTGGAAGAGTGGTAGGTTCGTGTAATTGATCAGTGTGTATTTAGAGCTCATGAATGTATCGTACAGGCCTTAGCCCAGGGTGCATATTGTTATACAGTGGGGCAAAAAAGTATTTAGTCAGCCACCACTTGTGCAAGTTCTCCCACTTAAAAAGATGAGAGAGGCCTGTCATTTTCATCATAGGTACACTTCAACTATGACAGACAAAATGAGAAAAAAAATCCTGAAAATCCCATTGTAGTATTTTTAATGAATTTATTTGCAAATTATGGTGGAAAATAAGTATTTGGTCAATAACAAAAGTATATCTAAATACTTTGTTATATACCCTTTGTTGGTAATGACAGAGGTCAAACATTTTCTGTAAATCTTCACAAGGTTTTCACACACTGTTGCTGGTATTTTGGCCCATTCCTCCATGCAGATCTCCTCTAGAGCAGTGATGTTTTGGGGCTGTTGCTGGGCAACACAGACTTTCAACTCCCTCCAAAGATTTTCTATGGGGTTGAGATCTGGAGAGGCCACTCCAGAGATCTGGCTAGGCCACTCCAGGACCTTGAAATTATTAATACGAAGCCACTCCTTCGTTGCCTGGGCGGTGTGTTTGGGATCATTGTCATGCTGAAAGACCCAGCCACGTTTCATCTTCAATGCCCTTGCTGATGGAAGGAGGTTTTCACTCAAAATGTCACGATACATGGCCCCATTCATTCTTTCCTTTACACAGATCAGTCAACCTGGCCCCTTTGCAGAAAAACAGCCCCAAGCATGATGTTTCCACCCCCATGCTTCACAGTAGGTATGGTGTTCTTTGGATGCAACTCAGCATTCTTTGTCCTCCAAACACGACGAGTTGAGTTTTTACCAAAAAGTTCTATTTTGGTTTCATCTGACCATATGACATTCTCCCAATCTTCTTCTGGGTCATCCAAATGCTCTCTAGCAAACTTCAGACGGGCCTGGACAAGTACTGGCTTAAGCAGGGGGACACGTCTGGCACTGCAGGATTTTAGTCCCTGGCGGCGTAGTGTGTTACTGATGGTAGGCTTTGTTACTTTGGTCCCAGCTCTCTGCAGGTATTCACTAGGTCCCCCCGTGTGGTTCTGGGATTTTTGCTCACCGTTCTTGTGATCATTTTGACCCCACGGGGTGAGATCTTGCGTGGAGCCCCAGATCGAGGGAGATTATCAGTGGTCTTGTATGTCTTCCATTTCCTAATAATTGCTCCCACAGTTGATTTCTTCAAACCAAGCTGCTTACCTATTGCAGATTCAGTCTTCCCAGCCTGGTGCAGGTCTACAATTTTGTTTCTGGTGTCCTTTGACAGCTCTTTGGTCTTGGCCATAGTGGAGTTTGGAGTGTGACTGTTTGAGGTTGTGGACAGGTGTCTTTTATACTGATAACAAGTTCAAACAGGTGCCATTAATACAGGTAATGAGTGGAGGACAGAGGAGCCTCTTAAAGAAGAAGTTACAGGTCTGTGAGAGCCAGAAATCTTGCTTGTTTGTAGGTGACCAAATACTTATTTTCCACCATAATTTGCAAATAAATTCATAAAAAATCCTACAATGTGATTTTCTGGATTTTTTTTCTAATTTTGTCTGTCATAGTTGAAGTGTACCTATGATGAAAATTTACAGGCCTCTCTCATCTTTTTAAGTGGGAGAACTTGCACAATTGGTGGCTGACTAAATACTTTTTTGCCCCACTGTATGTTCTGGAAAGAAGTCATCCACTGTGGACCAGAGTTGTTTGAACATGATTTCTATCACTTCTTAGCCTGTTCTTTTCATTTCCTCACTCCTCGTGGTATTTTAATAAGCCACATCCTTTACCCTTAGCTATTTAGCCAGTTTAATATAAGTGCATCAGACAACCATATCAAATATTGCACAATAACGAATGAACAAAGCCTACTGTTTACAAAGCACACTGTCTCCTCTGCCTCCATCTTGCATGTTGTATTCAATGGTCGTGCTGAGGCTGTGGCTGGGCTGCGGAATAGCTGGGTAGTGCTCTACACTGCTGCCCATGACAAGGAATGTTAAAGTGTGTGAGACAGGCCAAATCCAGCTCATTTGCTCCAGATACACAGCCCCAAAAGACACAGATTTAGACCGCAGAGTGGAACGGAGGCAAGGGGAGCTGACAGATATCTTCCTTGCCCACAACTGCCCATGTCCCCTCTTAATGACATCATATTCTCAATTTATTAGCCCTTATTCCTTCACCCACAGTACACCACTTAGCCCTCTCCAAATCCCCCTCCTATCCCTCTGGCCCCGTATTCCCTTTAATATGTCAACGTCTTACTCTCGTATCCTCCACTTCTTCCCTACTTTTATCACCTTCTTACACGCTTCTAACCACCCTCTTACACCCATATAATGATATCCCTCTCTCAGTGCCCTTATGCTCTCTGTGTCTTAACCCAATTCTTTCACCCCCATTGCCACGCTCATAAGCCTCTCTTACAGCCTGGTATCCTATCTCATCTCTCCCTTAGTACCCCTAGTATAACTTCTTATTATCCAAGCCCTCAAAGCACAACCTCCCCACACGTTGACAGAACATACAGTAGCAAAGTATTTTAAACAATTGGTGGAAGTGACGGGATTTTACAGAGCAGACTGTTTGAACCCAAAGCGCTACTTTGAAACTCCTCACACCTTTGACCCTATGACAACTCATTGAACTCATAAGTATGAAGGAACGAACGATTATACAAAGTGTCTTAGAGCAGATTTCTACTGGAGGCTTACTGTGAGAACATGAGCAGAAGACTCTCCTGTTAGCTAACTCCCACCATGTTAGACTGTGCTGTAAACATGGCCCGGGTTGTCGTCAAGTATTTCTCCAGGCCTTCGCCAGCCGAGCACAGCTGAGCACACTGCCCGCCCCTGCTTTTAAAGACCATGCATACTGCCTCCCTCCAGAGACATCATTGACCTTACTTAAACACTATTCGCTTATGTAAGGTTTTTTGAAAAGTTACATCATCAAAAGCCTTGCTGACAAATCGTTTGGATACTTTAGTATATACAGTATATGATGTAAGCGTGAAATAGTATTCAATGTCAGTGATCGGTTCATGTTTACTCTGGAAAACCGGTAATTATGTGATTCTCCATGATAAGTTATTGTAATGGATATGCCTATTAATTGCCAATTAATGGCAATACTTGAGTAAATGAGGGATACAAACTATATTGAAAGGAGGGGCTTCAACGCAGGTGTGGTTCCTGAGTTAATTAAGCAATTAACATCCCATCATGCTTAGGATCATGTATAAAAGTGCTGGGCAGGCCATTATTTTGACTACCATGGCTATGCCGCCATAGAATGAAAATGACCCCATCCACAGGGCAATAGTGGTCACTGAATGGTGTCATGACCATGAAAGAAATACAATTGAAGTCGGAAGTTTACATATACTTAGGTTGGAGTCATTAAAACTCGTTTTTCAACCACTCCACAAATTTCTTGTTAACAAACTGTAGTCTTGGCAAGTCAGATAGGACATCTACTGTGCACGACACAAGTAATTTTTCCAACAATTGTTGACAGACAGATTATTTCACTAATAATTTGCTGTATCACAATTCCAGTGGGTCAGAAGTTTACATACACCAAGTTGACTGTGCCTTTAAACAGCTTGGAAAATTCCAGAAAGTGATGTCATTGCTTTAGAAGCTTCTAATAGGCTAATTGACATCATTTGAGTCAATAGGAGGTGTACCTGTGGATTTATTTCTAGGCCTACCTTCACACTCAGTGCCTCTTTGCTTGACATCATGGGAAAATCAAAAGAAATCAGCCAAGACCTCAGCAAAAAAATTGTAGACCACAAGTCTGATTCATCCTTGGGAGCAATTTCCAAACGCCTGAAGATACCACGTTCATCTGTACAAACAATAGTACGCAAGTATAAGCACCATGGGACCATGCAGCCGTCATACCTCTCAGGAAGGAGACGCATTCTTTCTCCTAGAGATGAACGTACTTTGGTGTGAAAAGTGAATATCAATCCCAGAACAACAGCAAAGGACCTTGTGAAGATGCTGGAGGAAACAGGTACAAAGTATCTATATCCACAGTAAAACGAGTCCTATATCGACATAACCTAAAAGGCCGCTCAGCAAGGAAGAAGCCACTGCTCCAAAACCGCCATAAAAAAGCCAGACTACGGTTTACAACTGCACATGGGGACAAAGATCATACTTTTTGGATAAGTGTCCTCTGGTCTGATGAAATAAAAATAGAACTGTTTGGCCATAATGACCATTGTTATGTTTGGAGGAAAAAGGGGGAGGCTTGCAAGCCGAAGAACACCATCCCAACCGTGAAGCACAGGGGGTGGCAGCATCATGTTGTGGGGGTGCTTTGCTGCAAGTGGGACTGGTGCACTTCACAAAATAGATGGCATCATGAGGACTGGAAATTATGTGGATATAATGAAGCAACATCTCAAGACATCAATCAGGAAGTTAAAGCTTGGTCGCAAATGGGTCTTCCAAATGGACAATGACCCCAAGCAAACTTCCACAATGGTGTCAAAATGGCTTAAGGACAACAAAGTCAAGGTATTGGAGTGGCCATCACAAAGCCCTGACAACAATCTTATATAAAATTTGTGGGCAGAACTGAAAAAGTGTGTGTGAGCAAGGAGGCCTTACAAACCTGACTCAGTTGCACCAGCTCTGTCAGGAGGAATGGGCCAAAATTCACCCAACTTATTGTGGGAAGCTTGTGGAAGGCTACCCGAAATGTTTGACCCAAGTTAAACAATTTAAAGGTAATGGTACCAAATACTGATTGAGAGTATGTAAACTTTTGACCCACTGGAAATGTGATGAAATAAATCAATCATTGTCTCTATTAATATTCTGACATTTCACATTCTTATAATAAAGTGGTAATCTTAACTGACCGAAGACAGGGAATTTTTAGTTGGATTAAATGTCAGAAATGGTGAAAAACTGAGATTAAATGTGTTTGACTAAGGTGTATGTAAACTTCCGACTTCAACTGTGTAAACCATATGCAATGGCCGTCTTAGTCACCAAATCTCAACTCAGTTGAACACTTATTGGAGATTCTGGAACTGCGCTTAAGACAGCGTTTTCCATCAACAAAACAACAAATTATGGATTTTTTTGTGGAAGAATGGTGTCTCATCCTTCCAATAGAATTCCACTTCCAGACACTTGTAGAATCTCTGCCAAAATACATTGAAGCTGTTCTGGCCCGTGGTGCCCCAACGCCCCATTAAGACACTTTATGATGGTGTTTCCTTTATTTTGTCAGTTACTTCTATGTTGTACAATATTTGGGATATGAATGTTTTTCCTGTCTTCTTCTCGTCTTTAAAGCTCTATTAAAGAGGAATGCCACTCATCCACCGTGTTCTTCCGACATGCTGGGTGTGTGAATTTATGGAAAGTGACTGAGAAAAAACATTGAAACAATATCTGGTGGCTGGGTTACATTCCAGGTGCCAGACTGGCGATCTGGTATCGGAGCGGAGAAGGATGAGGGGGGTAAGGGTCTGGATTTGGCCTGGGGGCACAGAGAATGGTGAGGGGTACTTTAAAGAGCCCTGTGCTGAGTGCTCCTCTCTGAAAAGCTTCCCTCCATCATGTTGTTTGTTATGGAGGCTATGCTTAATTAGTGGTAATGTTACCTAGAAAGACGAGTGCAAATAACGTCATGGGGAATAGTAAACAATCCCCTCGCCTCTGTATCCTAACCCCCCTTAACCCCTTACGCCCCTACCCACCAACAGCATCTTGTCTGAATTTCTCAGACATTCCCCCATCACCACAACCCCTTTTAAAGAATCATTCCATGAATTCCCCTAACCCACCACCCCACCACCACCTTTACCTCCTTATACCATCTCTTCCCCTGATTATACTGTACCAGACATCCCCACTCCCCATCTCGCCTCCCATTTCTCCCCTCGAGCGAAACCCTCCACCCTGACGCCAATATGAAACCCGAGACCTAATTAATCAGTCGATCAATTAATGAGGCTCAGTTTTTAGCGGGCTGTTCGGGTTCCCAACGGAGCATGTTGCAACACGTGTGGAATGCTCAAGGGGTGCACACCGGACCCCAGGAATGCGTCAGAGCAGGACAGGGGCTGCAGTCGGACCACTCGTCACCTCAGCCGCCGGTCGTGGCGTTTCCAACGACACCCCAAAACATAGCCGCCCGATATACCTGACAAGCCTCATCCTCCACCCGATCCCACCGAGCCAGGTTGGGACAGTCTGGTTTTTGGGGGGCTCGCAGGGAATCATAACACGTTTTGGGGGGTGACTTGAGTAATAACTTCCGTTGTAAACCCCCCCCCCCCCCCCCCCCCCCCCGGAGCCACTTATAGTGCTGTAGTCCTAAGAGAAGCCTCAAGTTTCGGGCTGTGGTATAATTGAGTGTGATGACTAGCCCTGGGTGACTCCCAACCATTTTTTCTATCCTCTATCCTCTCCTATGGGGTTGGTTTATACAGCCCCACTGACGGCACTGTTAGTGTCAAACGCTTGTTAGGACATCGTCAATCACTGCGTCTTGATTGACGATGTCCTAACAAGTGTTTGACACTAATATATATATATATGAGAGAGATAATGCAGTGCCAGTAGAGAGGGAATGAGTAAAAGGGGAGGAGGGAAAGAGCGAGACAGACCCACTGCATAGCAGAGATACATTTACAGAGAAATAGAGGAGGGCCTGGAGAAGAGATGGATCCTAACAATCTGTGTCTTTGTAAATTGCTTGGTGTGAAGTGTTGGGTAGGAGTCTTGTTTGCTTGCCCCCAGCCTATCCGTCTGTCTATAAAACCGCAAAGTTTGTTGTAGATCATGTTGGCAGGAAAAGTAGACGCATTGTTCGCCCATGTCTGCAGGCACAAATGAAGTAACCTTCTCTGGTATCACTATCAATTCCTGGCCGACAAATACATTTAACACATCACCAGCCGTTTTAGGAGGGAAGGGAATCTGTTCACACTAAGGACGTACACAAGTCTGTGTTTGTCTTCTCACAGGAAGTGACTGTACAGGGGTTGAAGCTGAACACACATTTCTCGCGTTCTCTTCTATAAATCTTTCCCTCCATCTTCCACGCTAAGCTCTATCTCTCCTTCCTTCCCCTCTCTTTGTCTTTCTTTCTCACACCCTCTCTCTCTCTCTCTCTCTCTCTCCTTCCATTTCCCTCCACACTTTGGGCTCTCCAAAACTCGGGTTCCTGCCCATGTGCGTTGAGTGGAGTGGAGTGGAGCAGAGCGACGGGAGAAGGATTTAAAAGGAGGACCATAAAGATGATGGATGCTGCCCAGCTTGTGTTTTCAGACCCAGCTGTTTTTTGTCATCCCGTACAGACCCGCTGGTTTTCTGTATGCTTTCATCCATCTCATCCACACATTCATCCACTCTTTATACGCTCTCCTCCATCCACTCATCCACTCTGCATACGCTCTTTACTTTGTACACGCTTTTATCCATACACTTAAGCACGACTTATGGGCTGGGTTTCTATACACTCTCATCCATACACTCATCCACTCGGTATATGCTTTCATCCTTACACTCATCCGCTCTTCATGGGCCAAGATAATGGGTTTTTAAAGGCTGTTTTTGGGTAGAGAAATAGGCCTGTTTAAGGGTGGAGGTAGATTTGGTTGGATTGTATGAGGGATACAAGGGATGTTAAAATGTTCATGGTGGTGCTGCGAGCTGGTGTGTTTTCAATAAAGGCACCGGTGGTCTCTCTACCTCAGACGGCCCCTCCCTTTGGCTCCAACCGCAAGTCACATAAATTCATCAATATGTTTTCCTTTTATGATTTCGCCCTGTCACTTTATCCCCTAAAATCGTTAATTTTTGTATTTTCTCCCACAGGCTCGATGACATGATGTTCCTGCCTTTCTCCCCTCTCCCCTCCTTGGCCCTCCCTTTTCTCCTACTTTTCCTCACTTTCCTCCCTCCTTCCCTACTTTCCCCTTCCCTCTCTCACTCCCCTCTGAGCTGGACCTCACCCCATGACCCCTGCTACCACTTGGATGGGCGTCCGCGACACTGCCTGTCGGAATTCATCAATGCCGCTCACGGTGTCCCTGTCAGTACCGCCCACTCCCTCCGAGGACCCCCCGACCAGAAAGCTGTTAACGTCAGCTCCCTCACGGACCTCCACAACCCCCACAACTTGACCTGCTGGACGGCCCAGCCCGGAGGCCTCGACGGCGGGGACTGGGTCCTCACCCTTCCCCTGGGCCGACGCTTCGAGGTCACCTACATCAGCCTGCAGTTTTGCCAGCAGGGGGAGCCGTCAGACCCCGTCTCCTTATCCGTGCTCAAGTCCATGGACCACGGGCGCACCTGGAGGCCCATGCAGCACTACTCCAGCGACTGCCCCGGGAAGTTTGGGCTCCAGGCCCAGACGGTGGCCCAGACCAGGCACCAGGAGACGGAGCCTCTGTGCTCAGACCCCCGGCCCCTGCAGAGGCACCGGGGAGGCATGTTGCTGGCCTTCTCCACCCTAGATGGAAGACCCTCCTCTCCTGACTTTGACTACAGCCCCACCCTGCAGGACTGGGTGACGGCCACGGACATACGGTTAGTGTTCCACGAGGTGACCCAGTCCCAGCAGACCGAGGTGAGGAGTTCGGAGGGGAAAAGGGGTGAGGTCGGTTGGGGGGAGGGAGCGGGTGGGGGTGTTCTGAGGTGGAGGGCAGGGTCAAAGTACGAGGCTGTGGTGGGACAGGTGGATAAGGTGAATGGGGACAACAATAAATGGGGGTTTGTGGAGAAGGAGAAAAAAAAGACAGAAAAACGAATGAGGAACGGAGGAGGATACAACAAAGGGTCGGGGGATCGGGGAGAGGACAGACACAACGTGACCCGGAAGGAGTCAGAAGGAGACACTATGGAAATAGACATCTCCAAAAGAGGAAACGGAAAAGGAAAAGGGCATGGCCGCGAGAGGGAGAGGGGCCACCATTGGAGTCCATGTCAGGAAGGCAGCATCTGTGGTTGGACAATCGACAGCAAGCAGGGGAGAATCTACAAAGGGCGGGAACTTCGGAGGAGGAGGAACAACCAGCAGAAAGTGAGAGCGAATCGGAATCTTGAGCTGGCTCCTCCCTCTCCATTGATCTCCACCCCCCCTGTCCGGCCCGCCCTGGCCCTCTCCGACCTGCAGGTGGGTGGCAGGTGTAAGTGTAATGGACATGCCTCTCGGTGTCGTCGTGATGATGCGGGCCGGGCGGTGTGTGTGTGTGAGCACCACACAGCAGGGACGGACTGCGATGTTTGTGAGGACTTCTACTACGACAGGCCCTGGCAACGAGCCACGCCCAGTCAGCCACAACCGTGCGTCTGTGAGTCACACCCCCCACTACTGTGTCTGTGTGTGCGTGTGTGTATGTATGTGTGTGCAAATTGGATCATGGATGTAAACTTTACTGCCTTTATTTAAATGAATTCCCTCCCTCCCTCCCTCCCTCCCTCCCTCCCTCCCTCCCTCCCTGCCTCCAGCGTGTGAGTGTAACAGCCACTCCTCTAAGTGTCGGTTCAGCATGGAGGTGTTCCAGCAGTCGGGCCGGCGCAGCGGGGGAGTATGTCTGAAGTGTCGCCATCACACAGCGGGGCGCCACTGCCAGTACTGCCAGAACGGATACACCCGAGACCACAGCAAGCCCCCCACCCATCGCAAGACCTGCCAACGTCAGTCAGAGAGACGGAGGGAGAGAGTGTGTGTGTGTTTATGTGTGTGCGTGTGCGTGCACATTAAAGCGGTTGTGCCTGTATTAAGTCGCACAGACCAGCTGTGTATCTTATCCATGCAGAGATCAGTGTGTGTCCAAGTGTGTGTGCATCTGCATCTGTTAGGATATCTGTTTCTCTTTGTGCATCTGCTAGTCTACAAGGTATGCCTACATGTGTCTGGGTTCCAGCCTCCTCCACAGTGTTTATGAGGTAGTTACATTGTGACAGAGGACAGTTATTTCTGTATGCTAGTCGACTGGATTTAGTGTGCATGTTGTTACCACTGGCTGGAATCCACCCTGACATTTGACCTTTGACTGGTCACATGTTCTAAGTGACTGTGACACTCTGGCATGCTTTTGGGGCGGTTGACCGAAGTCCTAATATAACCACTTTTAATGGAGTGAGGTCATGCACATGACACATGCAGGTGCGTGTGTGTGTGATTGAGTGTGTGTGCCGTGCAAGTGCAAGGGGGTTGCAGTTATAGCAATATTGGAGAAATGTAACTAGATTAGAATGAGATATTTTAGCCTTGGTGCCAGTCCCTTTCAGCTTTTCATTTTTTAAATATTTTTGTTGTTGTTGTTTTAGTATATATATTTTTGTTGTTGTTGTTTTAGTATATATATTTTTGTTGTTGTTGTTTTAGTATATATATTTTTAATGTAAGTATATATAGTCTCTTTCAGCTCTTGCTAACTCCTTATGGAATTGTCATGTCACATTTGACTTGAGTAACAAGGAGTTGGCAAGAGAGCAGCAACAGACTAGCACCCAGGCCATAAATACACTCCCCTCCGTGTGTACGTGGACAGTGCAGCCAGCATTTCAAATGTGTCCCTATACTCCAGCATTTTGGATTTGAGATCAAATGTTTTATATTGGCGACATTTTATTTTATTTGAGGGTATTTTCATACATATCAGTTTTACAGTTTAGAAATGAACAACCTTTATGTTTCTGGTTCCCCCATTTGAAGATGTCAAAAGTATTTGGACAAATTTCACTTATAGTGCATCAAAAGTGTAACATTTAGTCCCATATTCCTTTCATACAGTGACAACATCAAGCTTGTGACTTTACAAATGTGTTGGATTCATTCACAGCTTGTTTTGGTTGTTTCAGATTGTCTTTTGCCCAACAGGAACTGAATGGTGAATAAAGTAGTGTGTTCTTTTGGGGATCCCTTTTATTGTAAGTAAGAAAAGAAGACAATTCTGAACTGGTCTACATTAATGTAGGTAGCATCCACAGATGATCATGCATAATCATTACAGATAATCATGAATGAATTGATGAATTGTGAATGATAAAACATTTGAAAGCTACAGAGAGCCAAAGATCACCCCCCCCCCCCCAAAACAAATGCTAATCTCCACCGGTAATGGTGAGAGGTTAGCGTGTTTGGTTGTAGCCTCTGTAACTTTCTCACGCATCATTCATTCATTCACGATTCATTCACGGTTTTTCTTAACCATGGCATCATCAGGATTCATTTAGAAGTGTTACGAAAAATCATATCTTATTCCAATCATTATTCACCATTCGGTTACTTTTTGGCAAAACATACTTAAATACCATCTAAGTGAATCTTGTCTAAATACTTATGACATCTTCAAATGGGGGGACTAGATAAAGTGCTTTCATTTCTAAACGATAAAGCATATGTACAGGTGAAAGCTATGATTCATTATTGATTTCACTTGTTAAATCCACTTCAATCAGTGGAGATGAAGGGGAGGAGACGGGTTAAAGAAGGATTTTTAAGCCTTGAGACAATTGGGACATGGATTGTATATGTTTGCCATTCAGAGGGTGAATGGACAAGACAAAAGATTTAACTGCCTTTGAACAGGGAATGGTAGTAGGTGCCAGGCGCACTGGTTTGTATCAAGAACTGCAACGCTGCTGGGTTTTTCCCGCTCAGCAGTTTCCCGTGTGCATCAAGAATGGTCCAGCAGCCAAAGGACATCAAGCCAACTTGACACAACTGTGGGAAGCATTGGAGTCAACCTGGGCCAACAGGCCCCAACAAATTGAGGCTGTTCTGAGGGAAGGTGTTCTGAATGTTTTGTACACTCAGTGTATTTGTAGGCCATAGATATGTAACTTATGGAAGTTACATTAGTGCTATTTATGTGTCATAATATTATGTGATTTAATCACCAATGATAGATAAACGAACCATGTTTATTTGATCAATGTTCCGGCCAAGTCAACCTTTTTCCGAGCCTTAGTGACCTGCCCTTAGAGCTAATTACTTAAAGGTGTTTGAAGTATCTGTAAGGGTTTGTTTAGACTACATTACTGGAGGAAAAACAGACCTACTAGAGAATAGCTTCCTCTTTCTATCTGTGCCCTTTCGATGACCCCAACTCTACCTTTCTCCCTCCTTCCTTCTAAACTGCTATATCATTCATCCTTTTACATCCTATTTCCATGTTTGCTGTGTCCATGTATCATTATTTTCACTCCTATCTACCATTCCTTTTTCTGTCGTCTTTAATCTGTCTTCCCTCCATCGTTCCCTCTCTCTGTGTTTGTCGTCTCTCTCTCCCTCGCTTCTTTTCTTCTCTCTCTCTCTTTCCCTCTTGTACATTCATAGAAGCTTTATTAGGAGCAATCAAAGGTTATTAATACAATGCTCTTTACTATGTGACGTTAACCTTCTCTCTCCTCCCATCCCTCCATCTTCTCCTGCTCTCTCAGCGTGTCAGTGTCACCCTATGGGTGCTGTGGGGCTCTGGTGTAACCAGACATCGGGACAGTGTCTGTGTCGGGATGGCGTGATGGGACTGAGATGCAACCGCTGCGCCCCTGGTTACAAACAGGGGCACTCCCCACTCCGCCCCTGCGTCCGTAAGTCTACTTTACCTAACTACTCTGTCTGGAAACCGTCCTCCATGTTGGAGCCAAACTTCTAATGACAATAACATTCTCATGGGGATTTTTGAAAGAATGTGATTGTCCTGGAGCTTTGGAACCAAAATGGTACCCGTGCTATTACATGGTTGTCAGTTTATGTGGACTGGCCAACTAAGCCCAACTACAGAGTTTCATTGTCAGTGGAGTCATACTCCCGTGCAGGGGCTGTGGCAGTCACAAAATTTTGTCAGCCGGTGATTGTCAAGCAAATAACTGTTGGTCTCACGGTAATTGACCGTTAATTATCATAAACACATTTAGTATCTCCTGGCTTCCTCACATAACCACTGATAACCACCACAAGCCACTGATGCAGACCTTTGGGACATCTACATTTTAGTCTAATAAATCCATAATCCACCTCCCCAATAAATCAATGATTTATTTTAGACAGTTCTAAAGAAACATGATATGAAGAAAATGCAGTCTATTTCAGAAGAACAGAATAGCATACTCTGAGTTGTCCTTATGTTAGGTCCTGATCTGGGCTACATTAGTTCATTTAGAAAACAAGATCTGGTTAGAAATTCCATGCTATTATTTAATATTATTTTATAGTATGAAAAATACAATTGAACAAAGCTGAATAAAATACAAAGGATATTTTCTCCAAACGATTTGAGGGAGTGCTATTCTGTGTTGAGTGGTTAATAAAGAAATAGATACTCCGATGTGCTTAATTTAGAGTTATTAATGTAACTTAAATAACTCTACAAATGTTGGGCTATATGTTTTTATTTTTAATACATTGTGAGGCTGCATGATGTGACTCTAATGATGATTTGAAAAAAGTTGCTTGAAAGGCATGACCTCTGCTTTGTTTATTGTGTAGGCTGTACACACTTCATCAGTCTCTCATTCACAATTTGAATGAATTTCCCAGTGGGATTCCCTTTCTGTGGCAGTAATGCACCTTTAAAAAAATCAATGCCAGACTTCCCGAGTGGCACAGAGGTCTAAGGCACTACATCGCATTGTTGCGGAGTCACTACAGCCTTGAGTTCGATCCCAGGCTGTGTCATTACCGGCCATGACCGGAAGTCCCATAGGGCGGCACACAATTGGCCTAGCGTTGTCCGGGTTAGGGGAGGGTTTGACCGGGGGAGCTTTACTTGGCTCATCGCGCTCTAGCGACTCCTTGTGATGGGCCGGGCACCTGCAAGCTGATTTCGGTTGTCAGTTGAATAGTGTTTCCTCCGACACATTGGTGTGGGTGGCTTACAGGTTAAGTAAGTGGGTGTTAAGAAGTGCGGTTTGGCGGGTCATGTTTCGGTGGACGCATGACTTGACCTTTGCCTCCCCCGAGCCCATTGGGGAGTTGCAGCGATGAGACAAGATTGTAATCACGAAAAAGAGGGATTAAAAAATACCATAAATATATTCCTTTTGCAGCCAGTGGCCGTTGTTCCCTTCTCCCTGAGTGCTGCATGCTCCGAAGCACCTCTCACTCACATGGCTCTCCATCACGTGATCAGGTCTTTCTCACAGGCTACAAGTGAAGACAGACACTTCCGGGATGCAAATGCGGGCGTACTTATCCAATTCCGAAGTGTATATTGAAGGTATTGGAAGAACTGTCCACATTTACTTTTTGTCAGACAACAAGAGGAGTAGGCCTAACAAACATAAAAAGCAATTACCAATGTCTATCTATTATTCCACATATTAAAAAAGCTGAGCTATTCTATACTGTGCGAGAAATAAATATTCCAAACATATTCTGGGACAGTTGTGGGATGCAATAGATCCCAAATTAATACAAAAACTAGCATCAAAATAAGTTTTTACGCAATGAGGCTGATACAACAGATCAGAACTTTTATCTTAAAATGTAATAAACTATTAGGCTATTTCTTCACATTAAAAGCGTAGCAATGGTACACGGCAGTAGGCCGTGTGAAGGAAAACACCATTATAAAAAGTGACCGCAAATGTTATTATGATTGTAATGCTTTCATTATAAAGGTGCATTTTATGGTGAAAATGATCTTTCCCAAACTTGAAACTCACGCGCTGCGTATGTATTCCAGTTAGGCTCTACACCCCTTGTAAAGCCAATTAATGTGCTTCATTTTAAAAGTTATTTGGCCACTTTAGTTGTGATTACAAACCTTATCAAAACATATAGGCCTATGGGCTAGGCTACATGAGGTGCGTGACTGATTAGAAAAAGGAGCAAAAAAAGGCATTGTTTCTTGCCTTATGCTGGGCATCATTCACAAGTGATAGGCTAATATTGTCACCCATCAGAATATTCTTGATTTAATCTTGTCTTTACATATACTGAATAATATATGTGTGAAATGTATTTGGATTTTTAAATGGCCATTATCATGCACCTGGCTCAAAAAAAATACATGTCATCTATGCACTTAAATAGCGAATGGAGGACGCTTTTCCCGTGGTTCATTTTCATGCCAGCCAGGTAGGCTATACTCCTGTTGTAAAGAGAAGAAATGTGCTTAATATTAGGAAAGTTGAGAAATGAATACAGTAGGCCCAGCCTATGGAAAACTGATAGGATCCTCCTCTTTTTAATAGAGGCCATCAAAACCCTGTTTTCTCTCGCAATTACATATCCTATAGAAATGTTGCGCAACATGAGCTCATGGTCTCTCATGATGTGTTTTATTAGATTTTCAATTGCATTTGCATTGATGTCTGAGTGATTAGAGGGATAATAGAGTGCTGAGTAACAAGCAGTTTGGTAGGCTACTAATGACCATCAGCAGCATCAGAGCTTGGAGAAGCCTAATTACCGTGACTAAACAGTAATATGGTCACCGCAACAGCTCTAGGTCCCCTCGATTTTTAAAAACAGGTTTTAAATGCTAATTTCTAGGGAATTCTGAGAAAAGGATACAGACAATCTTAGCTTACAATTGGGCAAATGTACAAGGCTAAGGGGACCTTGCAGAGGGGCATTTACTCTGGTACAGTCTAATCAGTCTTAGGTATTTAATTTTATTTTATTAGGGCCATTCATTCTGTACTGAATACCTGTGACTGTTAAGTGGATATATTCAATTAAACTGCCGTTTTGTACTCTATTACACTATTATAGATCATAAGTCTATGAACTTATTGTTTATTAACGATGAAATTATGAAAAACATGAATAACATTGACCACTAGAGGGCGATTGGGTCATTTGACTGCAGGAAAGGGCTACTGACATCTAATCTGAAATCACTCAAATTCACCAGCTAGTTTTCCAGGGGTGGTGTACGGGCAGTTGCCAATAACTTTTTTTTATCTTCTTGACTGGTGGCGCATCCATTGCTAACTTGCTGACCCTACGAGGAAGACTAAGACAGTGATTGTGCAAGTAGTTCTGTAGCTAGCAAGTATTCTTGGCTTCAGAACATACAGTATCAGTTTTTCACACAGCCAAAACTACCCAGCATTAGCTAGTTAGATAAAACCTGACAAAGCTAAAAATGACTAAACTGTAAATGTAACGCTAACTAGGTACAACCAGGAGAAAGCTTATAGTTGCTCATGTTCGTTCTAACATATCCACGTTTATTCACATTCATACAATTTTTACTTTAAACTTACTTTGCTGTTGCCAACAACAATTGCTTTACCCGGTGCGGTGGGTAGGGATGGTAGTGTTCTCTCACCACACACTGCCACACTGTTATTAACAACTGATAGTGAGGTGGAAGTAACTCACATTCTAGCATTGAAATAGAAGTACCTCCGAATAAAAGTCCCTAAACTAATATGACGACTCGTTTTTCAAAATAAAAGTCTAGCAAAATGTATAAAAATATTATTTGTTTTGGGGGGAGGGCAATTTTACCTGCTTCTAACATTGGGAGGACATTTCCCCCCTGTCCCACACCCTTATTCCTGTGGGGTTTTGGTTTCCAATAGCTAACTAATCTCATTGTAAGTTGTGATGTGACTAACTCAATGACCCTTTATCTCCCCTTCTCCCCCCTCCTCCCCCCTCTCTCTCTCAACCTTGTTTGTTCTTGACCTAATTGAATTAATCTAAGCCTTTATCAAATCGTAGCTCAGCACAAAACGGGCCGCCCTCGGCTATCAAATATCTGTACTCTCTCCTCTAATTTCCAACAATGTTAGTTTTACTGT